>NW_025401068.1:14589802-14739700 GCF_015345945.1 Tribolium madens
TTAAGGAAAATTGGATTGGAAGTAGCTCAAATTGCTTCATTTTGGAAGAAAACTTTTATTTAAGCTATTATTTTGTTGAAATATTTTGATTCAGACTAATTTTCGGCTGAAAATTTAGCCAAATCGGTTGGAAATAGCACAAATTATTTCATTTCAGAGCTTAAAATTGGGCTTGAAGAAATTATTTTTATAAAATACATTAATTTAGAATGAATTCTGTATTAAAATCCATCAAAATGGGATTGAAAATAGCTCAAATTGCTTTATTTTGGAAGAAATTTTTTATTTAAACCATTATTTTGTTGAAATACCTTGATTCAGGTTGATATCCGGCTAAAAATTTATCCAAATCGTTTGGAAATAGCACAAATTGCTTCATTTTGGCATGAAATTGAATTTTAAGCAATTATTTTTATAAAATACATTGATTTAGAATGATTTTTGTAATAAAATCGAGCAAAATTAGATTGGAAATAGCTCAAATTGCTTTATTTTGGCAGAAAACTGTTATTTAAACATTTAGTTTGTTAAAATACGTTGATTTAAGTCGTCTTCAGGCTTAAAATTGGGCCAAATCGATTGGAAATGGCACAAATTGCTTCATTTTGTCCTAAAATTGGATTTTAAGCAATTATTTTTAAAATACATTTATTTAGAATATATATTAGTTGAATTTCGTGGAATAAAAGTCTGCTTATAGTTTATTTAGAACGATTTCAGTGTTAATATTAAGGAAAATGGGATCAAATTGGTTTTTGGAAGAAAACTTTTATTTAAGCTATTATTTTGTTGAAATATTTTGATTCAGATTAATTTTCAGCTGAAAATTAAGCCAAATTGATTGGAAATAGCACAAATTACCTATTTCATTTCAGAGCTTAAAATTGGGCTTGAAGAAATTATTTTTATAAAATACATTAATTTAGAGTAAATTTTGTATTAAAATCCATCAAAATGGAATTGAAAATAGCTCAAATTGCTTTATTTTGTTGAAATACTTTGATTTAGGTTGATATCCGGCTAAAAATTTATCCAAATCGACTGGAAATAGCACAAATTGCTTCATTTTGGCATAAAATTGGATTTTAAGCAATTATTTTAATAAAATACATTGTTTTAGAATGATTTCTGTAATAAAATCGAGCAAAATTAGATTGGGAATAGCTCAAATTGCTTTATTTTGGAAGAAAACTGTTATTTAAACATTTAGTTTGTTAAAATACGTCGATTTAGGTCGTTTTCAAGCTTAAAATTGAGCCAAATCGATTGGAAATGGCACAAATTGCTTCATTTCAGAGCTTAAAATTGGGCTTGAAGAAATTAATCTTATAAAATACATTAATTTAGAATTAATTTTGTATTAAAATCGAGCAAAATTGGATTGAAAATAGCTCAAATTGCTTTATTTTAGAAGAAAACTTTTATTTAAACTATTATTTTCTTGAAATACTTTGACTTAGACTGATATCCGGATAAAAATTTATCCAAATCGATTGGAAATAGCACAAATTGCATCATTCTAGCATAAAATTGGATTTTTAGCAATTTTTTGATAAAATACTTTTATTTAGAATGATTTCTGTAGTAAAATCGAGAAAAATTGTGTTAGAAATTGCTCAAATTGTTTTATTTCGGAACAAAACTGTTGCCAATCTCACTCCTCGAGCCAAAATTATTTCAGGTACTAAAGGGACTCAAAGAGAGGGCAGTCAAACCCGTCAAATGCGCGACCGAGGGGTGCAGCAGCAGTCGCAGGAGACCAGCACGATGACATCCAACACCGCGACAGGACCAAAAACCGTGACCGCTTCGGTGGGAACACAAAACAGCTCGCAAATCGTACAAACGGAAACCCAGTCTCAAACCCAGACCGAAGCGACGAAGACCGAAGGGACGCAAGCAGGAGGGACGCTCCAGATGAACACGAAGACCTCGGCGACGTCCACGAGGCCGCCTCTGAGAGAAAACACCCACCACGTGCTCACTAATACCAAATCGGTGGATTACTCGGAGATTGACATGAGGGAAATGGACTTGAGGGCGGCCCATCATCACAACCTCCTGAACAATAATATCAGTAATAGGAGGAGCAAGTCGAAGAGCACGGAAGATATGAACAGGGAGAATAGTATGAGTTTGGATAGTAATACCTTGAAGAGGATGCTCAAGCCAATGCCGAGTGCGGAGAGTCCAGTCACGTCGCCGGAAATGGGCAGAAGGAGGTATAATTATTATAATAATCACCATCACAGGCATACCAATAATAATGGGAGGCATTCGGAACCGGAGTCTGGGCATCCGCATCCCAGGTCGGCCATGGCACAAAATTCCAGGTTTTCGGGGTCTAGGTGAGTCAAAACTACGAACAAATCTAACATAGAAAAAACGCTTTTCACCACGCCAATATTAATTAAGGCTCGGATTATATGCACGAAAAATTCGTAACATATGCGCATATACAGGGTGATGAAAAAAAGGCGCCCACGATTGAAACAGGCGCGTCCTTTTTTATTGAAACATTGTGACCATCATTCCAAAAATAGTCTAAATAGATTCTCTTTAAAATTTAAACAGTTTGTCTAACAGCACAAAGCGGCAATATTACACAATTTTCTTTTACTAAAAAACTATTTCACTCAGGTATTTTTCGTATCTAGGAAACCTTTTTGACTTTAATCGTTCAAATTTCACAGAACAAACATTGAATATTGATTTTTTTGTTGCTACCGTTTCCAATAATTGAATATTACTTGGACATTTTCTGTATCCTAGGATCTTTGCAATGTTGCAACATTGATAAATTTTCTTTGGAGCCAAGAAATGGTATCCAAATATCTTCAATAAAGTTTATTTCAATAGACTTTTTACACATTTGTTTAAGAACACCATCAACCGTATCAAAATCTAGACTTTAACAATAAAATTATTTTAAAACTGTTAATTATATAGATTTCTCTTTTCTAAAAAGGAAAGTCTATATCTTACTGATAAGAGCACAAATCCAATTTTGGTCTTCGAATTCGTCTTTAATAAAAGATCACTTATAACGTGTGGGTTAACACCGGCGCCTTTTTTTCATCATACCGTATATGCTCGTATTTTTAGAAAAATATGCACAAAATATTAAGAAATATGCTTCGATATATGTCAAATATGCATCGATATGCAAAATTTTTAACAATAAAAAATCAAAGTTGGGATAAATTTTTATCCTCGAATACACTAAACTTTGTATTTTCGTCATCTTGAACTGCACACGATAAATGAAAAAATAAATAAATTGTTTTGACGTGAGACAAGCCATTTTAATAACCTAGTAATTAACTCTTTCTAAGAAATCTGTACCTTTCAGATCACATCACTTTTTTGCTTAAAATATTTATTTTTTGAAAAAACTAATTGATGAATTATAAAGTTCTATAGAAAAGTGATGTTTTATCAAAAATAAAAATTTTCAAAATTTTTATTATTTCGCTTTTGAGTTCTACAAAAATATTTATTTTTTTAAATGGCAACCCACCAAAAAAAAAACATTTTTCTCATGAAGGTCATGATCTAAGGAATTACAACTATCTACTTTATATTAAATTATTTTTTTTACATATGTATATCGCAATTTAGACAACAAAAATCGAATAACTCAAAAACAAAACAAATTTTTTTTTATATTACTTTAATTTATATTAATTATTATTTTTTGGAAAAAAATGATTTAAAAAAACCGCTTGGTTCAATACTTTATATTCACCCAGTATAAAACGAATTTAAAAAGAAAACACTCAGTAGGGTACTAATTTTTTGAGTTTGGCTTACAAATTACCGGTTGTTTTCTCTTTAAAATATTTTGTAATCTGATTATTTTTCTTAAACTGTCCAATTTTTAACTTGAATTGAAATTTTTAATCGGAAATTAGTGATTTGAAGAAAATATGCACAAATATGCAATATTTCCTAAAATATGCACCAAGTTGCCAAAATATGCAAAATATGCATTTTTTAATTGGCTTATTTTAATCAAAAAGCATTAGATATGCATAGAAAACTTACAATTTTGTTAATATACCTTTTAACAACAAATATGCATTTTGCATATAATCCGAGCCTTACTAATAATTAATCAGCTTCAATTACAGATCATCTCATGAGATCGGTCGGGGATACCCCGGTCGTGGCTTGTACCTTGAACTTGAAAGAGGTGCTGGGGGTGACTTATCTCCACCTTCCGACAACGTCCTCTTCGACAACCAATGCTATGCCACGACTCCAAGCTCAAGTAACGGAAATTCGGATCCGGAACAAGGAGGACATCATTATGGACGCCAGAGACATATGCACCACCAGGTGGTGAAAATAGTTCTTTTTTAAATTATATCAATCAGAATTGTATTTTTTGCCTAGAACGCTAATAACACGCCGACTCCTGGGTCCCCCACAAGTCGCCTTCTCCTAGAATACGAAATGCACCTCCGGAACACTCTAGCCAAAGGAATGGACGCGGAGAGCTACAGTTTGCACACTTTTGAAGCTCTTCTGACCCAAAGTATGGAAAATTTAGGTGATTTGTGCGATATTTGAGGAGTTGTGAGGGAGAAATTGCCTTTTGTGTTGCAGAATTCGCCGAAAGCCTTCCCGGATCGACCCAACGCAGCCCTTACCCTTCCCGAAAACGTAACATTTCTCCCGTTTTAACCTCATTTATTTTAATTTTTCTTTTCAGGACCTTCATCCAGCGCTTCCATTAACAAATCATCAACTCTACCATTGTCCCATCGGCTTGGTACCGGCAGTCGCGACCGCGAACGCGACGGCTACTACAGCGACCGCAACGAACTGCTGCGTGAAAGGGAAAAGGAGCGAGAAAGGGGATATTTGAGTGACCACAACTCCAGGTGAGACCCTTTTGTCTTTGTATAGCAATGATTGCGGTTTTAGTTTCAGTTCGAGGTGTGCCTCGTGTATAGGGGAGTCGAGTCGGGCGCAGTGGTTCCGACATTCTGATGGCTGGAGGTCGGGGAGTTCGAATTTCGGGTCGGGGCAGACGCTGCCGCAAGGGCACAAGAGGTCGCCGTGGGATTCGTTACCTTCGTTGAGGCAGGATAGCAGTTTGAATGATAGCGGGTATAAGAGCAATCGGGCCGACAGCTTTGAGCAACGGTGAGTAAATATGGGTGTGGGGTAATGGATGGGAAGGAAGGGATTGGGTGACACAGTGGTTTTTTGACAATTAAATTTATCAAAGCGGCAAAAAATTTACCTAAATAAAGTTAGATATTTTTGGCAAATATCGAGTTGATGAAAATAAATTTATAAAAGAAATTTGTTTTGTGTTTGTTAATAAAAATTAAAAAAAAAGTGAAAAGTACCTACACTTGAGTACAAAAAAAAACGCAAATTGATTTTTTTATAATGTAATTTTGCCTGTTAATAAATATAATTTTTTGACGTTGTCTTTGTCACAATTCACAAGTTCATAATTGTCAGGCATCTTCCAAACTTCTATCAAGTTTTTCCATTTCGTTTTTAACATTGACTATGAAACTGCACAGGCAAGACCATCAAATACGATATTTCTTTTGATAGTTTTTTAACCTTTTTGGGAAGAACCTTTTTCACACTATGTAAATCTCTAAAAAAAAATTGACAATTTGCGTTTTTTTTGCACTAAATTGTACTTTCTTTTAATTTGAATATTTTATTTTTTTAGTTGCACTTTTTAATATATTAATTTTGCTTTTAAGTTTAATCTTGCATTTTTTACTTTATTTTGTGTTTATTGTCTTGTTTTTTTTTAAATTAAGTAAAGTCTGTTTTTTTTTCAAACTGGCTTAACGTTGGCACCACTAGTAAATTTATTCATGGTAATTTTAATAAAGGAAGTTGGCAGTTCCGGTTTTTTGAATTAATTTGTAAGCAATGTCATTAAACGGTAGCACAATAAGTCGTTTAAGAAAATTTAGAGACTAAACATCAAAAAAAAGAACAAATTCGGTACCCCAAACAGTTTTTAGAAATTTGGAAACGAATAGTTCGGATCAGCAAGTTAGAAAAAGGGTCTGTTAAAATGTAGTTGCCATTTATAATGCAGTTTTGCTAAACATTCTCCATTTTTAGCAAGAAATTGACAGGAATACAAAATAAACATGAATGAGAAAGAACCTCGGAAAGAACGTAATTAAATTAGTGTCTTGTGCATCGTTTTTTTGAGAAACGAGTTGAAAAAATAACAATTTTGAAACAAAAGCTGAAGAAGAATTTATAATATGCATCAACTTTGAGCTCATTTCAATAAATTACACAAAATTTATTGCCAATCATCATAATATCTACTTGTATTTTTTGCTAAATAACTTTTTTCTGTGTATATTTTTCAGTCAAAATTTTGACAACATCTCAATTTGAAAACATAACCATAAATTTTTAACAAAATTTCTAGGGGCAAAAACAATGAGCAAACAAAATTTGTGGCTATGGAGATAAGCTGCTACCAATTTTTTCATCAAAATTTTGACTTAGTAATTTCCATTTAAAGAAAAAACAGACTTTATTTCTTTTTGGTCTATTTTTTTTGTTCTTTTTTTGTTACTTATTGTTTTTTTTTCTGCTTACTAACTTATAATAGGTTTTGTTGAGTTTTCAGATGTTGTTCCTTTTTTTTTACTTATTTTTATTGTTTCAATTATTTTGATGTATTTTTTATTGTTGGTACTTTTTGTTTATTTAATTTTTTAACTGGCAAAAACAGTGGTAGTGAATATTCTCCGTAAAAGCATTTGCAATAAAGTTCACGTAACTTGAAACTATGATATAGGGATCCAAACCTGAGTTTATCACAAACAACAAATTGACAAAACTCCAAACATCCATTTAATCCTCTCGCCCCAAAAACTTTACATTTTTATTTCTCTAAAACGTTTCCCTGTCTTCACAATTGAGAATTATAAACCCCGTATCTGCCAATAACTCTGGAATTGTTTGCGATCGTCCGATTTTCGTAAACAACCCGATCACAAATTTCTCGAAAACACCTTGAATTTTTTAAACCTCAGGGTGCGAAATTACGATATTGTTTCCGGTGCAATTTGAGACAGCGGAAGCAAATAAACGAGGGTGCAATATGTGTAGATTAACTTCCGACTTGTGCTTTGCTCCGAATTCGTTTAAATAAATTCTCCTTAACGAGACTTTGAGTGACGTTTTTATTCTTAATCCCTGACCGCGACGAGGTTGCGGGATTAATCCCAGTCGGGAATGCGGCCGGAATTCAATAGATCGTCCGCCAAGACCCACAACGATCTCTGATGGGCAATAATTTTTTTCCGGTGAAGGCGGTATTTGCACAATGTTTAATATTCCTTTCAGGGGGATGTTCGATCGCCAGGACAGTCTTCGCTCGGATTACATGAGTGATAGAGAGTCTTCCAGATATGGAATCGTTCAGCAGGCTTCCATCGAGAGCGCCGACTCGAGATTGTGTTATCTCACGTCGTCAGAGGTAAGTTTGTGATTTTTTTTTTAACGAAAAAATGAATTTCTTTGTCCGGGCTTCAAAAGCTGAATAAATTATTAACAAAAGAAACGAAGTTTGAGTCTTTGAGTGAAAGGGTAATAAGACCGCTAATGAGCCGAAGTCTCTGATTAAAAATACATCAAGACGGGAATTTTAAATTGAGTTGGATTTTACACAGAATGGGAAAAGACGGCTTACGTCATAGCTGTGATTGAGTGAAAACGACATTTTATGTTTACGCAATCATATTTCAGGAAAATCAAATGCATTGAAAAATGTAGTCTTGGAAAGAAAATAAAAGAAAGAAAAGGCAGTTCTTGTTTGACAAAATTGATGTTTTACGAAATCGTCCTAATTTCTTTTTATCTTCATTGGAGAATCTAATTACAAATAAATGTAGAAAATACGGTTTTTTACAATTTCATTAATCACGAAAACTTTTTGATGGTTTCTAAATCCTCGAATTTTAAAGAAAAGATATTCAGCTCCGTTTCTTATTAAAACTATACAATAACCTTAATTCCAATTTATTTGTTGTACAAATTGGGTGGAGCCTACAAAAACTCCTCCCACTATTATTCTTATGTTTCAAAATTATAATATTAAAATAACTACCAAACGATACTGGAATTTCTTTCTTTGCGTAACGAGTTATTTGTTCCACCTACATAAAGATTAGAATTTCCGTTTATACAACATAATCTGTTTTCACTATTGTCTCCACCTACAGTGTTGATGTGGGTGGAGTATAATTAAAAACGTTTCGGAAGGAAATAGAGTTAGGTAATTTGTGCGTCATTAGGTTCCACCCACTTTAACACTTTATTTTAATTTTATTTTATTATTTTTTAAATTTTTATTTTTTGTTTTAAATAATGTAATAATATCTAATTCATAATTTTCTCTACTGACGGTTTTAGTGTGGGCGGGGCTAATATCCTAATATATTAAAAAAAACTTAATTCTCGCCCACTGTAGTAAAGTTATCTTAAATATTCGAAACAAATCAATAAAAATTCTTTACTATTGTTCGCATGGGCGGAGCTTGATTTCATTCATATAGTATGACCCACCTTTAATAGTAAATATGTTGTGTCAGGTCACTAAATGAGTTGTGAATAAAAGAGATATGCAAACATTATCGATCTCGAATTTATGACACTTGTCCTAAAACTCGTCATAAAATCGCACGTTTTCGTACTATTGAAACAAATTTGCCCCAAATTTAGTGCCCTCGTGTCATAATCAATACAATCCCCTGAATCCCTAAAAATCCTAAACCATGACCTAGTTTCATAAATTCCAAGGCTGCCCTAGATTCCGTTCCCTCTTTGAAAATTCGGAAACCTTGCAAGTGGTGTCCACGTCGTCCTTGACTCACGTAAGCCCCCAATGCACACCTAAAATTGATTCTCGTACGCGAAGAAACTGAAATTTCCTCGCTCCGGCCAGGACTGTTTCCGGGTAGTCCCGGAGTTTGCGCATTGTCCGGCCCACGAATGTCATCTTGCAGTAGACGCTAAGCCGTGCGGAAATATGTGCGAAATATTCACGTGTTTTTTAGAGGACGAGGTCCACTTCCGGCCGATTTAGGGCCGTTTTACGCCATTTGCGACGTGGCGAAATGTGGGGCTGTCGAGCATGGTGCGCAAGCGTATTGATTATGTTATGAAATTGGTATGTATTTAGCTGGGAGTAGTTGGGGCACATGGGAGCAACATGTGGGGGGCGAGGGATTTTGTAACGAGTTTTCTCAAGAGTTTGGTGTTTTTAAATGGGGGTAGATGAATGTAATTCGCAATGCGTTTGACGGGATGAATTATGTCGAGAGGGAGAAGGAATATCAACGTGGAGGTGCACGTCATATCTCTGGAATTCTCCCGCTTTTCTCATTAAATACCCATCTTGGGAGATTTTTCATATTTTGCTTTTTTCAAGATGATGTGCGTATAATTTGCAAACGAGGGGTCTTATAGCCTTTTTAAATTCGCATTTATCACGAAAACAAACACCATTTTGCTCTCCTTTTTTGAATGAAAATAATAATTCCAACTTTTTGGTGTACATACTACACAAGAGATTGATTCTATAACAACAGATTTTATTTGAAAAAAATCCTCCACAATCTTCATATACAATTATAAAATTTCGAAAACTTTAACAAACTCATAAGAACAGTGGTTAAATTTTTTTTATAATTATTCAGTAAAGGTACAAAAATTTTGCCAATAAAAGCTACAAATAACATTAAACAGAGTTAGAATTTAGTATACAGATTCCTTGTTTCTTCTTCTAGCCTCTAACAAAAAAAAAAACTTGAAGAATTATTTAAAAAAAAAAAATAAATAAATAGTAAAAGTGCAAAATTTAAACTCTCATAACTTCGACATTTTTATAAATAGAGTTTTTTTAACAGTTTTTCCATGTTCCTAGTATCTTAGCTTAGGGGCGAGTTCTGGCGCAGCGTGTATAAAATGGGAAAAATTAAAAGCATCATTGTTTGATTGGGAGAATATAAAAATCAAAATCTTTGTTTAGTGGCAGGTAAAAAAATGACTCTAAAGTTTAAACGTTATGGTTCTATAAATATATAAATTAAAATTAAGTTTTTCTTATTTTTTTGAAAAAAAAAACTTAATAACTTGTAAGAGAAATTTTTTAAGCGTATTCAGAAATGCAATTTACGATACCTAACGTTTTTTTTGCGATTCTGTTGGTAAAATTAATAAAATCTAGAGAAAGTACTTAGGTAATATTAATCTTAGTATTAATGATTGTAAATTAAAAAAACTAAAGAAAAATTGATTTTATCAATTGGGTAGACAATTTTTTAGAGTATAGAATAGAATAAAAATAACAATTGACATTTCAGCTTTTGGATATTTTAAAAATTATTAGCCTGATTATCGGTCAATTTTTTAAATTTTGTACTAATTGAGTGAAATAGTTGACAGAAGCAAGTTCTTCAGATTGTTGTAAAGTTCTTTTTAAGTAATTACCAGCAGAAATATTTTTAATTTTATTCTCTTAGTTCTGTCAAAAAAGTCAATAAAGACGAAGGACAAAATGGGACTTTTATTTTTTTTTACTTTTTGTTTCAAATTTTATTGTTTGAAAAAAATGGAAGAAATACAGAATTTTGTTCTCAGTTCAAAGTTTAAACTCATAATATTTTTTTAATTCAAATTCCATCGCACAACATGATTAGGTGGTGCATTTTTCATGTTATATAGTAAGTATTTTTAATTTTACAATTTTGAAATTTGAAACCGAGCCAAGATTTTTGCTAGAATCAATGCTGACTTTGATAGCCAACGATAAAAATTTCTCGAGACTTTTTCCCCAGTTTACAGAAGTTATAATCAAGATTTTAATTACAACTTAAATTTAATGAAGACCGATTTGTCGCTGTCTAGCCTGACATTTAAAATTAAACTCTCGTTTAATGTTCAAATGGTGCAAATTGATACTAATTCACGCGAAATTTTTACATCTCTTCCAGGTACCAGAGTATACTTTTTAATATTTCAAATCTCTCTCTGCAATCACCCATCAAACCTTAAATTTTCCTATCCCACTCTCCGTTCCTCCTCATTTCCATTCTTGTCACCCAGTCCCCTCGTCGACGATTTATTATTGAATTAACACCACAAGCAGACGACGCGTTTATTAGCCCAATAGTGCCACGTTTACATTAATTTTGCAAATTGCCTGGCCGCATTGTGTATTACCAACAATATCCTTCCATCCTTGCACAAATTTTAATAAATTTTCCCAGAGAACAAGACGCCATTTTAATAACGCAAATGGTCGGGAAATCTAACGTTTAACACTCCACGAGCTGCTCTATAATGCACACAGATGCACTCGTCTTCCATTAAAGAGTCGAATGCGATCCTAAGTACATGCTTGGAATTAATTAAAATTATGCAAGTGTGCTCTCGTAATTAACCACTTAAGAAATTAAACATTGGAGGGAAAGTGGGGCGGAAAAATGCCGGATATGGGATGAAGAAACGCAAAATAGGACGGAGCTAAAGCCTGATTTAACTTGTTGATTACACTAAAGGAAAAGAGGGTTTGACAAGGAGGGACAACTTAGTTTAAACACTTTTTCTAGATTCGAACCTCAAGCATTTAATTTTTCAAATATGAGTGCCTTCAATGGCATTACAGACTTCAAATGGGTGTTTTAATATTTTTTTTAAACTAATTATCCCGGCGCATCCACCATTTTTTCCATTTTCGGAAACTGTTGATTAATTTTTTAACGTTCATATTAAACCATCGTTTTTCTGTTAGTCGTTGATTTTATCGACTTGCAATAAATACCCTCCTTGTAAATATTTATCGTCTTTTACTTGTCTATCCATCAGCACCGCCGTAATCCAATATCTTTAATGACTCCCTTTTGCATTTGGCCGCTCTGGTGACATACCGTTCTTGACTCTCATCGATCCGGTTTAGTTCTCGGTATGGCCACCGGAATGGTAGCATCGCGATCGGCCTTTCTGGCTCCGGTCGTCAGTTTGACGTCATGACTCGCGCAGAGATGTAGTTCCGGGGATGTTAACTAGATAGTCGTTTCATAGAGGTTGCATTCCAGTTTTTGTTTGTAGCCTCTTATTTTTCCCGCGACGAAAGTTCGCTGTTGTAAATAGTTGTAGCTCCTCCAGATCGTCAACCTGCTGTGATAAAGCAAAACTGTTCGAATTTTTGCCTTATGTCGGCTAGTTAGTGTCAAAACAGTGCCTTTATTGTTGGAAACACCAAGTTATGTTTGCGCAAATTTTATCCGAGTAGAAACGATGGTGGAGTCGAACTCGTGCTCGAGGAAATGCGGCCGAGTGTGTAACGGGGAAACCTCGCCGGAGAAGTCGCTGATGTCCAAACGCCGGAGACACAAGACGGTGCATTTCGGCGATAATCTGCTCCTACAAGTGTGCACCAACGCCAATCTGCAATCGCACGTTTCTTGCTCGAATATGGAGCCCAACGTGCAGCAGCTCTTCAGTTTCATAGAGACGGTGTTGAGTGCCTGGGTGGCCGAAGAGGGACTCACCTCGCAAGGAGAAGTGAGCGAAATGGACGAGAAAGAACTGCAAAAAAGACGGTACAAGAAACACGGAGCCAAAGTCAAAAAACTTGATATCAGACGGTTGGTTGGGGAAGTCTCAAAATTAGATGGACGATTTTTGGGAAACTTGAGATACAGACACATGCATTGGAAGGGAAACCCCAATTCAGAGGGCTGTAATGAGCTCTTTCTCAGGAAGGTAACACAACTGAAAAATACAATCGGCGTAATGGTGCATTTTACGGTCTATTTAGTCAGTCTGCCCGAGTTTTTACAGCTGATAACGTTATCAATAAATTGGCTTATCAGATTTTGCGTGTCAGAAATTTACATGTGCCGTCAAAAATTCCATGTTTTAGGTGTCAGTGATTTAATTAAAATTACTTGGCCAGAATTCGTCTGTTTTGCCAAAATTGGATAAATTTAGCAAATTTTTGTCATTTGTTTAAAACAGCAGAAGATTATTAAATTATTTGACATAAGTTACCAAACAAAATATTTATTTTGTACTCAATGTTAAAGAGTGCTTTTATCAACTAATTTCAGTAGATAAAGTAGTCTTTTATCGTCTAGTGAAATAAGGTAATTTTTATCTACTGTTTCTTATTCTTTATTTTGTACAAAAAATTCTGGTAGGTGAGTACAAAATAAAACGAAATATTATTCAACTCATCTTCGTGTAAATCGGTTCATTTATTTCACCTTGTGAAAACTAGTTAACACTCGTGGTTTAAAAATCCGTATCCGATTTACACTCAAACTCGTCGCATAAATAACTGTTGAAATGCATATTTTATAATTGAAGCAACCTGAAAAATATTTAAAAAATTATTAAAGTTACACAAAGTTTGTCATTTTACTAATTAAATTGTTTAAAACTAGCAACTTCAAAAATAAAACAAACAAAACTTTGCCAAAAAGGAGGTTTTTTGAGCAAAAATTGTAATAACGCAAGGGAAAAAAATTAAGTAATTTGGAATAAAAAACAATTTTCACTGGGTAACTTTTTCTACAAAATTATGCATTTTTCTTAAAAAGAAAAAAAAGTAATTTCACGAAAAGATATAAAACGGAAAAATATTGCATTAGAAAATGTTTCTAGAACATTAATTACAGATTTACAGAAGTTTTGTGAATTAGAGCGATGAATTTATATCACCTTTAAATAATTGAGATTTTAGCAAAAATGTACATTCTGATAAAGTAACTAACAGCGGCTGTATCGAATTGACTAGAAATCAACTTAAATACCGTATCTAATTAAATATACTTGAAAGAGCTTTAATTAAATGAAACAGATTTATATGCAAACTCTTTTAAATTAAAGCATGTTTGATAAATCACTTGATATAAAAAATTCAACGTTGAGGAGTACTTAAAAATGAAAAATAAATTAATTTATGACGTTATTTTATAAGCAAATAAAAGCAAAAATAGTCTAAACAACAGCTAAAATGGCTCAAAAGTGTCAGAAACGACCATAGAGTACTATTTGATGTTTTTATAAAAATATTTGCACAATAGTAACTACAAATTGTATCGAGTGTAAAATTGTGTTAAAATATTAATCCAGGAATTGTCAGGAAGTATTATTATGGAATCTTCTGTTAAATATTTTTTTTATCTTTTAATTCAAATGTTTTACATTGTTGAATAAAGAAAAGACGCTTAAATACTTTTGAGCATGTGCCAAATTTCTTTACTTTTAAAAACCGTTCTATAAATTTTATTGCCCATTTAGTTTGTACCCTTAAAGTTATGAGATATAAAAATTCCAATAAAGATTTTTTTATAAAAAGAGCTTTTCATTAAGTAAACCATCTTTTTATTTTTGGTTGGTAAGTATTAGAGTTTTGGGCCAAAAATAAGCATTTCTAAATTTAGTTCAATTTCTCCATACAAAAACTTGTCTGGAATCTCTGAGTATTAGTAAAGATCTCGTCATAAGCTAGGATTTCCCGACCGCTTTAAAAGTTTTTAATGGACTAATTAAAGCGATGTATCTAAGTGAAAAAGCAAAAGCAGCATAAAAACGGCGACACTTTAAATGTGAATCACTCAACTTTCTCTCAGCAAATCTTTTGCGAAAAACTAAAAAATAAAATTGCTCTTGACGCAGTCTGCATAGATTCTAACAAGCTTAAAACCTCTGACGTCACGCAAATTATTCTGAAACAAAGGCTTTTGTACCGCGAAATGGTCAAGATTATGACTGACTCTCCCATCGGAGATTATCCTCCCTTTATGTAAAAATTATTCAGCCCGGTGTTTTTTCCTAAACTAATTCGGACATTCCGTGTCGAATCTATTTCGTGAAGGGCCACCAGGGACACCTTTGCACCGAAAACAATTCCGACGCAATCTGTTTACAGCGTTTAGAATCGCTCCGGAATTAAGCGAATTTATTCCGGGAGTCGATATCGTATATCAGTCACGTCGCAGGATAACGGTTGATTTGCCTAGAAAACGCTCCATAGACGCGTAGATAACCTCCACGTGCAATTTTTATGTTCCGGATTTGACACCGATTGCATTCCCGGATTTTCCACCTGGAATTTAATAGCAATATGCTGAAAACTTGTTTACAAGCCGCCGGTAGCAACCCTCGACGAAATTAAATAAAGTCGACTGAAAAAACTCGTTCCGGTAATGTGCGACACGTCGAAGGTGGCCAAGGAAGACTTCAATACACGAGGAGATGAAGCTCGAAATGGTGGATGCGCCGGGATAACGATTTTAACCAAACACTTGAAATAAATAATCTCAGGGAATACAAAATATGAATTGCGAAAATTTTATTCCCTTTTGCATTACCTAAATGGGGATATTTCAGGAGAAAATAAGCCATTTATCGTCTCGTCAAGTGTGAAATGTATCGATGATTCGCCGCTTAAAAATTCGCCAATTGTTATCAGGACAAAGCCACTTAATTACAACTTGGTAAAACTTTGGCCTAAACTTTAAGTCGGTTGATTATGAATTCTAATTAAGGCTTGTTTGGGAAAGTTTCTTACTTTAAATGGACCGGAGTTTTTGTCGATGCAGTGGATTAAAGACTTACATATTCATACGTGAAGTTTAAATGGACTTAGGGGAGTTTATGCTAATTGAAACAATTTTGTTGATTATGAGCTAGTAATGCAAAAATTTTTTGGCACAAATTTAATAAAGGATCAAAAATCAGCAAGCAAGTGTTATAATGTATCTCTGAAACTTTTAATTAAAGTGATGTACTTGACTGAAAAACTGACTCTAAAATAGACTTTGAATGGGAGGCACTCAGGCTTTAATCCTTTGACAAAAATTTATCACAATTACGTGTTTTGAAGCTAGAAACTATTTCAAAGTTGTTTAAATAAAAGAGAACTTTTGTTTATAATTAATATCAATAATTGAGACGGGTTAATTTTTACTTAAATTAAGCTCATTTGAATGCTAATTACTTTGCCTAAGTTATCTCTTACTTGGTAACATTTTCAGGTTGATTTTCGTTGAAAAGGTAAATGATAAATATTTATTTGGAGTCTCTTGAGAAAATTATTCAAAGTTTGAAAGAGAAGGATTACAAATCCAGACAGAGCAAATTTTCACCAGAATAAGAAAGACTACAGTATTAATAATTATTTTTTTGATAATCTTGAATAAATAAAATTTGAGTAAAGTTGTGCAAAGCACTAAGACTTTCTTTGGAACCTTCAAGTGTGACAAATTGGAAGAAACTTTGTTTGAGTGTTCTCAAACAAACACAAATATGATCCTTCTCCAAATTAGGTTTGCACTTTGAGTCAAAGTTAACAATCGAAGAATAATTGTAACACTCTCACCCAATCAATTTTCCCTCCTCAAACCGTATTTATTTCGCTCACAATCCTTGTTTAGTGTTATTCCCACATCGCAGCCTCTATTGATTAATAGCTTCAGTGAAATTTGAACTCATTAGTCCTGGTTTTGCACGTATCCGTTTTGCAATACATGTGCACCACTTTATCTTTTTTCTGTCGGAATTAGTTTAGTTAGTCCACCTTTCGCTTATCACATCTGTTTATCAGCGATTTTTCCGCCATTGTGCGTCCGGGAATGATTAATGTCGGACGCGATGTCGCCGAGTGATTTAATTCACACCTGGGCCCATTGTAATTTACTGTGAACAGGAAATGTAATTGTACGGACCTGCGATATCGCGTGAAATATGGTTTGTGGGTGCAATTAGCGTCGGTACGGGCCTGGAGAATCTTTCAAGCGCGATAAAAATAAAGGAATTTATCTAAAGGAGAAATAAAGTTTTCAATGGATAAACAAACAGAAGGCAAAGTTAGAGCTGTGAAAAATGAATATAAATTATAAAAGTCGGGAAATTTAATATTGTTGTTTACATTTTTTAGTCAACTAGGGCGAGTACCACCGACTATTTGCTAAAATAAATTGTCAATATTTGAATAATTTTTCAAATTAATTAGCGTTTGGAGTATTTAACACCAAAAGTTACAAAATGTGATCAAATATAGGCAACATGTTTTGTTGTGGCAAACTTTTCCGTTTCTGTGTAACCAAAATCCAAATAATACATGAAACTTTGGAATTTCTCCAAGAAAGCAGCCTGTGATAGAAATAACTTATCGTCTGTAGTTACATTTTTTTTTGAATATAAGGACACATTTGAGAAGTTAAGTTAAAATCGTAAATACGTCGCTATAAAAAATGAAATCTTTTCAGGCGGAGACAAACTAAAAAATCTCTCAAGGAAAAAGATGCAACGTTTTAATAGACTTGAGCAGAATTTTAAGAAGAAATAAAATAAGAGAAACTTTTTAACTTAATTTCCTTCAACCGCTCGCTGTGTAAAACAGTTAATTTCATAAAAACGCGCTAATCCTGAAAAATCGCATTATAATGAAAAAATCTCGCCTGCTACCGCAATTAATTAGCGCTAGTTATCGATTCTAGCTTTAGGTTTTCAATTAAAGTCGTTGGATCCGCATCGAATTATCCGTCAACATTTCATCGGAAAGTCAACAGGAGTCGATCTCTTGATTAATATTCCTTTTGTTCTTTCTTTGTCCGCGAAAAGGCTGCAACGCTGTAGCACACTTTAAGACGAAGAGCTTTGTTTCTCGGGCACACCACTTGGCCCGAGAGTCTCGACGCACCTGAACAAGGACTCTTCAATTTTCAATTGCAATACGTCTAAGAATCCGGATTTTTCCATATGTTTTGTCGTAAAATAATTACGTGGAATGGATTAGTCCGGTATGTAATGTGTTTAAAAACGTTAGAATTCTTTGTTTGTTATTGTGGAAGGATAACAAAGGATAGTCACATCCCTGCATTAGCAACAAAGCAAATATTGTGTGTTTATTGAAGTAAAAGTGTAACAATAAGCGTTCCATTAATTTTATGAGCTGAAAACATTTAAAAAATGTTTTGACCTAGATCGTATCCCATTATTCGAATCAATGCAATTATATTACGACTTGAAAGCTTGTTGGAAATATTAAAATCGGGTAAAATTCTGGTCCTGAAATCGAATGTAATTGGGTCAGATGGGCATTTGCCCGAATCGCCTTTGTCAGGACCTTCGCTCCTTAATACAGAAAAAGTCCGTTTTGTTTGTGAAAGTGGCACGAAATTACCGGTTTTCGATTCGTTTCAGGACTTTTAATTCAATTTTATTGCAATATTTTTCGACAAATATCTCGTAATTAGGGTTTTGTGTAGGCCTAGTATTGTTTTCAATCGGAACTTTTAATTAGAAGCCTGAAACTTTGATGTACTCTAATTTCAGCGATCTTTCTCTCCCCCAGTTGATTGAAAACTACTCGATTTGATGGAGAGGCTCTCGAAAACTGATTAAATCCTTTTTTGCAGATATCCGACGATGATCGCATGTCGTTAACGACGGCGGTGTCCGATGAAGATGACGGCGAAAGCGTTATGAACTCGCCTTATAAAGCGAAACAGACGGGAACCGCCGCTGCCTCTTTCAACTGCACCGGAGCCGTCCGGAAAGCCGGGTAAGTACTCCGGAGCCGCTTATTTGCAGAGTTACGTGAAGTGGAACGCAATAAGTCCTGATACAATAAGTACACAAGGCCAATAGTGTTTTATCCGGAACCGGAAACATTTCCGGTCATAATATTCTTTCCCAGCGACTGTGTACGATTTAAAATTGTTTAATTCGGTGCATAACACAAGGTAGTATTCAATTTTTGCGATTTCCAGATTGTAAAAGTTGTGCCTATTTGTTCGACAATCGTCTTGATGAAACTCCACAGGTCTTGGCCTCGTAAAAAGAACTCATAACAAGCGACGGCTCGATAATGGGCTTCATGTCCACACTAATAGGCTCTCGAAACGGTCACGTCTTCAATAGCCAAACTCCGAGTCCACTGATTATTGCACGTCTACGTTTAACACATTTGCTAAAGTTGGATAATAAAACCTAGTCCAGGTTCAATCCCGAAGCGGTGTTCTATATGGGGATTAAAAGAATCAACAAAGGGACTGTAATTTGACTAATTATTACGAAATAAACGTTTTCTGAGTCAATATTGATCCAAATTGTGCTTTTATTAAAGTTAGCCGGGGGCTATTGTGACCTAATTGAAATTTTAATCCAAGGTGTAACGCGAAAAATCCTATTTGGGGTACACAAATTTTCATAATCGCCTTAATTGGGTCATTGTTGATTTTAAAGCTTCGAAGAAAGGGAATCAAATTATTTCACTGGAGGTCTGTTGTCTGAGAGAATCCCTTACTTTTGTCAAAGTTTCACAAGAGTTTTGGGGACTTTCTTCTACAATTTTGCAAATTATTGCAGATTTTTCATTTGTAAATTTCATTGTAATTTTATTGATCTCACTTGAAACAAAGGAATCTGAATTATCCTCTCTTTTAAAAACCTGGTTATTACTCACTTTTGCCCAAAATCCCCTGCAACTTTTTCACTCAAGATCATTAATCACCGATTGATCTCGTCGTCGGAAATTCCTCGACTGAAAACTTGAATAGCGTAATATTTCAAATTTTACAACAATCACAAGTCTGGAAAATACCGAAAGTTGTCTCGGAAATAAAAACTTTGCTTCAAAAACTTAATAAAGTCGCATCTTGAAAACTTGGAATGAAATAATGCAAAATTGAAAATACATATTGGATTGGAAATAGTTACCTGAAAAAAGCCACAATCCATTAAAAATGAGTGCGCAAAGAGTTGCTGAAATCCTGCAAAACTCGCTATTAACGACCTGGAAATAATACAATGAATATTCAGTTGCTACAATAAATCATCGTAGTTTCAACCGAATTTTTTTATTAAGGAAACTGCGTGTATAAATAAGCTTTGTAGGGTGATATTTCCGTATTAATCATTGTTAAAAAGCTTTCGGGCGGTTTAATCAACGAAAGCGAACTCGTTTATTGGCAAATTAATCATCACTTCTAAAATATGAAGTTTTTTGGGCCATAAAACTAAAGTGTCGAGCTTTGCTTTGTCGAAAATGCCTCGTAAGCTCAAATCAAACCGATTTGTATTCACTACTCCATAACCGTAAAAAATATTCAGAACATTGGAATTAATTCAATCCGGGTCTGACTTTGTGTTGTCTGTCGAGCATCCGGATTATTAATTTTAATATTAGAGTAAAATTTTAAGTCGTAATAGCCAATAATCTCTCAGTAGCTTTGCGAAGCTTCCGACTCGAATCCGCCAGCCTATCTTAATAAAGTGAAGCTTTTTCCTCGATTATTTTTCATGGCGCACGAAACTTGAACGCTTAATAAAGAACAAAGTGTCAGACATGGAGTTTTGTATTTATTGCACGAGAAAAATAAACGAACAAAACTTCTAATAATTCTCCTTGAAGCTGGACCACTGCTAAACCAAGAAATTAAAACGCGATTCAGGGGTTATAAATATGTAAGACTGCAATTACTCAAGTTTTAATCCTTGAAGGGTCGATGAATAACTGAAACGCTGAAAAATACGCCGTTAATCATGAAACTTTCCGAAAAATTATTGAAATGGAGACGGAATAATTAACATAAGAAGCCGAGACGAAATACCAACTTTCCCAATCTATCAATGCAAAGTTTATTGTTTGAACTTAAAGCGTAATAAAACGGAATTATCTCTCACCTGAAACTTGGCCCGAGCTAAATTTGAAATTAATCCCGTTTTAAATCTGATTACGGCGAAGATTTTCTAGTCTTTTGACATACGGCTCCATATCGATGCAAATTTAATCCGGGTCTCGGCTAATTGTCAAAGCTCGATTTTCGTCTAGAGTAATTTTAATAAATTCTCCTTTTGTAAACTCGTTTCGAGTCTAATGAGTCGGAATCTGCTCAAGTCTGCAATTTATTTTATTTAAAACAGGTGTTAATTACGGCTCCAATTAAAGTAATGGAAACCGCGATAGAAATGGAAAAAGTTGTGCAAATTTTTGGCGCGACTGTGGAGGAAATTTATTGCCGGAGTCGATATTGATGATTTCGGGATCGGGATAGGCGCCAGGAACGATAACGAGAATCCCACGCAAGATTAACCTGCCGTTTAAATTCCAATATATATTTTTATTTCGGAAGCGGGGTCCCAGAACTATCGACGAAACCAGCCAAGTAGCGATTTGAAAGCCAATAAATTCTAATAAATTCACAAATAAATATTTTGGCAAGGTTTTATGCAAAACCATTGATTTATTTCTTTATTTATTTACGGGAAATTGAAAAAATGTAAAAAACTTGATCTAGACACTAAAAAATCTCCTGGTTCAGTGTGAGAATTTTCTGAAAAGATTTTCAGGATTGCTTTGAAAAATAATAATAGATATTTATTTTCTCCTGTTTATGGTTGGTAAATTTTTGTTAAAGAATGTTTGTATATATTACAAATATGTATTTTGAATATTTTCAAAGAATTTCGATAAATTGCTACGAAATTCTAAAAACAGTTGAAAGATATTTGCCAAAAATTTGGAACTTTAAATAAATAAAATAAACATTTCAAAATTAAAGGAGTGTTTGAATAGTCTTATTGCAAAAACAGCGTTTCAAAACGATGCTTTTAGGTGTACTTTTAGCAAAAAATTCTAAGTTTGCAGGAAACGCTTTGACGTAATTATAATTTAATTAGCAAATGGTCCAATTAGACTCTGAGGCAATTAGCCCACGCGTAAATAAATTGTTCTAAAATAGTCCAATTTATCATTTTTCTTACGTAATAATTTCCCCTCGCGTTTCTTAACAAATCTTTGATTAAAGCTCGCTATTTTTTCGCTGCGAGAGACCAAATTAAGCTCTTGACAGGTGTCTGTAGTCGACTAATTACTATTCTAATTTTTTAAATTTATACGAAACTCGGGCATCATTTATTCAGGGAGTAATTTCTATGCATAGCAATTCGGCCTTTGAATGTCTGATTACGAGAGAAAAAAACTCAGTTTTCAAATTATAATTTATTATTATAAGCAATCAACAGTCGAGTATTTGATTTTGGTTTTAATTTCTTTTTCTCGTTTTTTCAATTCTTTGAAACACTCGCACTTGAGGGGATTTTCGACGATGCTCAGGAGTTGGGTCTTGTTGAGGACTTTGGTGAGGAATTCTTCGGATAAACACCTCAAGGAATCTCCGTTCAAATTGAGGTGTTTGACGGATTGCAAAGTGGCGAAAGTGTGACCGTCGATTCGGGGAATGTCGTTCCAGTCTAAGAACAAATCACCAAACTTTGCACTCCCTAAAAATACTTCCCGATCCAGTTGCTGGATCTTGTTATAACTGAAATAAAGATTTGCAACTTCTTGTTGCCTCCAGAAGTTTTTGAAAGCTTTCGCCGGGAGCTCCTCTAGGAAATTGTGGGTTATCGAAACTGTGGTTAATTGGGGACAACCCGGAAACCAGTTGCCACTCCAGTGTTTCAATTCGTTGAAATCAAGGATAACTTTTTCCAACACTGGCATATTATCAAACGCACGATCCGCCAACATTCTGATTCTGTTATGTGACAAATTCAGATTTTTCACTTGGACAAAATTAAAAATCCCTTCTTTGATTTCTTTAATATTGTTCAAACTCAAACTGAGGTTCGTTAGAGGTTTCAAATCCTTAAAAGTGTTAGGTTTGATTTCATTTACGCCGCAATCGTCAATCACCAACTCTTCCAAATTGTCAAAGAACGAGAACTTCACTTCCCACAAATAGGGAAATTTCTGATTCACTATAATTTTCCGTGTCATGTTGAATCCCTCGGGGAAGGGTTGCCGGGCGAAATAATTCTGCGTTTGTCCATTGTCGTCATACCAAATCAAGTCGGCGTTGTTGGTAATCGCCCTACTGGACACCACCATGAACAAAACACCCGTCACGAGCAACATGATTCCGAGCACTGGAACTTTTCCGCAATAATTCAAGCGAGACGTGACACAAATGCGAACACAGAATTAAATTCATTCGATAATGCAAACAATTAGAACGGCTTCCATCGAGACGAGTGAACTTGGGGTCGTCTTGTGACCCGTAAACGCCATGAAGTGGACATTTATTTTAAGTGTGGTGAGAGTACTTCGGACGGGGGAATTGCCAAATGTTTCATTCCAGTCGCGTGTGATCTTTGATTGATGGAATAATAAACGAGACGAGAGCATAGTACAAATTTGGCTTGTTTATTATTTCGCGGAGATTCTGCGTCTAATCGGTCAAGGTTGGGAGGTTCGAATTGGTCATCAGTATTTATGGAAAAATGGGGATAAGGAATTCACATGCTGATTCCACTGTTTATCTAATCTAGTGTTTTTACGGGTTTTCCGGAAGGAGATTCACAGCTTCTCAGAATTGCAAAAATACCCTTTTCAATATTTTACTGTCTCAGATTCAACAAAAAGTTTTCAACATTTCTTATTTTCCACACCAAAAGACTTTTTTCTAATACTTCTAAATGTCTATCAATACTTATTTTTGAGGTTGAACTATACTGGAAAGTAAGATGTTTCTGGCACACAATAATTACTTTTTATTGTTATACTCTCTATAATCGTCATCTTTTTGAACATGTTGTTTTACCTTTCGACCTGTCATTTTAAATTTTATTTGATGTTCTACAGACATCTGTTTTCGAATCCAAGAATAACTCGATTACAAATTATCTTGATCTCTCGATACAAATTAGTCAAAACAAAACAAAGTATAATTCAATATGAGTGGGAAAAGGTATTTTTATTGCAATCATCCGAGAAAGGTAATTTTCTACGTTTAATAAGAAAACGCAATGAATTTAACATTATTGTATCTCTATTATTGTATCTGCACCAACACAAAAACAAGTAGCTACGATCAGAAAACCTTAATATTCGTAGGAGTAATCTGAGTATAATTTTTGCTTTTTATTTATTTACATTATAAATTATATTTTAGGATCAGTTCTTTTTTAGAACAAAGTAATCTAGTTATGCATTTATAAAATTATATTTGAATTTTTAAAATAATTGCTTTTTTCCCGATTCAAAATATTGATAGTATGCATTTTATCTTATGAAAATTTAAATCCATTTTGTCACATACATTTCACTAATATTAGAAATTTAATTTAACAATAGCATATCGATCAGAAGGTGCGAAACTAAATTGAAAAAAACTAATTCTTGGTATTAGCATTTTTGTCAATTTTCAAATAATTAATTTTGGTTTGTTTCTTTAATTTTTATGACTAAAAACAGAAAGATAAATAGATGGTGACTCTACAATGATAGTTATATTTTATTTTATTTATTTGAAATTTATGCAATTTTTTACAGAAAATTACAAAATTACAGTTTTCAAACTATTTACTCTACCGTTCCGTAGATGGCATGTCTCTAGCCAGTTCCAAAATGTACCACCAGAAGAATTTGTCGCTTGTGTACAGACGGAAAGCCGTTCAAACAACTTTTCAAATAAAAAAAGAAAAATCGAATTTTTAAGAAATGCAGTAAACAAATTGTTTTTTTTTTACAATTGGATGTTGTTCCTGAATTAAAAAAGCACCTCACACACACAGTAACACCGAGTTTTTATCTCATTTTGACTATTTGTAACGAATTGCAAAATTCAATAGTTTTTATTTTTTATGAAAAAAGTCATTATTTAAATGCATGAAAAAAATACAGTAACATAAGTAGGAAATCTACAATACACCAAAAATAAATCAAAAAATTCTTCCGTGCAGTTTTGTTATAAAAAAAAATAAAATGGCCAAAAATAGAGGTTTTTTTAATTTATTTTTAAATGGCACGGACAAAAAAATTCCAGAATTTTTACAGAATTTTTAAATAACGATTTATTTTTTTATTCAGTATAGTTCAACCTTAAGAACGAAATTTTTTCGTTGACATGAGGCTCAAGGCTCTGAACCCGCAGCAACATTTTTTGTTTCTTTCTTAATGCGGAATTAGTTTCGTCCACAAAAGCTAAACGCGAGCTGCGAGTCGACTATCAATTTTCCTCGTCGAGAACAAGCAAGCAAGTCTTTGTGACAAGAAATATTCCAGGTTGCTATCACCTAGTCTGTTTCCATTGAGTCCATTGTTCGAGTTGAAACTAAACACAGCATTTGCATTTCTCGCCTACTCCTCGAACTTGTGATTACGTTAACCAAAGTGTAATCCCATTTTGAAAATAGCACAGTCTTTGTTGTTAATTGCCGGAATCAGAGATCGACAGACAGTTCGATCCTTGAAACTAACAAGATGTCTTGGGAGTCGATAACGAGGCAAGGAGTTACGTGCATTTTCCAACTTAATTAAGTTGCAGGAGATTTACGCCATCTTCTGTCGTATTAAACAACACATGCGTTTCACTGCGGTATTCCCCGGCATTACCATAACCGTAATTGCTCAAGCGCAAAAAGGCTTGAAAACCACATTTTGCAAACTAGTTTCAAATTTTATCCCACATGTGGGTTTAATTAGCGCCCCGAAAACACAATTTTTCGTCACTTTAGCATCCATTTTTCATTGAAATTTTTCAGTGACAGTTCGAAGAGATGTACTTGTCATTTTTCACTGGCTGCAAAATTGAAATTTCAACGCACAACAGCGGACAAAGAAAGCGTTTTGACGTGACGGTTTAATCTATTTGGGTCCACTTAGGACCCAGAGTTGTTTATTACACCGATGAGGTCTTTGATGTTGGAAGTGATCGAATTTCGGCAGTTTTTGTCTGGGGATTTATTGGCACGGGGAGGGAAATAAGACGCACATTATATAAATTTATTTCTGTTACACAGTGCGGACAGTGAAAAGTGACGGGAGTTTATCGGGAATGGCTTGCTGATGGATTTTCAAGCACAATAGAGAGATGCTTCAGGGGATGGGAAAATGTGCAGAGGGGTCGAGTTAGAAAAGCAGAAGAAACGGCTTATCTACATACACTTCTAAATTTTGATAAACACATTTTTATAACTTATTAATTTTTGCAACGAAAAATTTCAGTTGAAAAAAAAAATAGGACATTGTAGTAGGACATACAGCATGTCTCAAAAATATGTTAGAATACAAACTTGTGTTTTTTTAAATGAAACACCACATGTTTCTTAGCGTTTTATTTGGATGTAGATTTTTATGAAAATGTTTTTAAGCTAAACTTTTATTGGTCGATTTTACTTCGTTTTAAAAATAAGACCTTTTTAAAAATCATTACACAAAAACTAAGACATCTAGAAATATTTTTTTTACTACCGCAAAGAAGAAGGTACAAACTATAAGGTTGTAACATTTTATTAGTGTGTTGCATTTGCAAAGATAAAAAAATAAAGGCGTTTGTTAAAAGTTCAATAACTATAAAAATTTAATGGAACACCCTATTCATTGTTTTTGCATTTAAAAAAATATTAAATTGTCTTTCTAAAATTATTTATTTTTAGGTGTTTATAATCAATAACTAAAAAGATATTAACGTTAAACATTAAAAAAATAATTACTATTGTTTCAGTAGCCAAAAAGTGCACAGTTGCACAAGAGATGAAAGAAATATCACTTAATATTCACATTTGTGTTAAACTGAATCTATCATAATAAATAATTTGAATTTCAGTATTTATAACGACTTTTACAATCTCTGGATAAATCTTCGGATAAGTGATCTGTGGTGGAATTACTTTGGTTCCCATAGTATCAACAATGCTCAGATATTGATAGGCATTATTGCTACAATTAATATTAAATGTTAAATATCTTTATCCACGACTATTGTATAATGTACCCCTTATACATCTGTTTGCTCGATCTTAATAATACCCATTAATCACTAGTGATTAATGAGTCATTAATCACTCTCATTAATCACTGCTGTCAGAAGCTTCCTTGATTTAGTTATTATATTATATTGTTTTGCTACTAACAATTATTGGTTTTTAAAATTTTATCGTGTAAACCACTAAATAGTTTCAATTCAGTTCTGTATATATAAGAAAAATTAAAAAAAAAATTTTTTCCTTGACCAAATTCGGACCCGGGACTCGCGGTTGGAGGCAACCAGCATCGACATAGAGCCATTACCAACTTTGAATGTGTGTGTCGTATATCTGTTTCTTAACATACTTAATGTAAGAAAATTTTCCAACACAAAAGCTTCAACAAAAATAGTAGTCGTGGATAAAGTATAGTATACTACTTCATTTATCAATTCTAGACATTAAAAGTTTTTTTTTTTAGATAGAATTTATCAATCTATTAGATGCAAAAATAAAAGGGTGTTCCATTTAAATGTTTTAAGTTATTTCATTTTTAACAAACTTCTTAATTGATTAATTTTTAAAATGCAAAACACTAAGAAATTGCTACAGTTTTAAATTCTGTACTTTTTTTCTTTGCAGAAGTAAGAAACAATTGTTTTAATTGTCTTAGTTTTTGTGTAACAAATTTCTAAAAAGTGCATGTTTTCGTTATTTCTAAAACTAAGCGAAACCGACTAATAAAAATTTAGCGTAAAAACATTGTTTTAAAAGACATCCAAAAATGCCAAGAAACATACGGTGTTTCATTTAAAAAAACACACGTTTGTATCGTAACTTATTTTTGGGACATGCTGTATGGTTAAATAACTTTAGGTGATGCACTAGATTAGTATCTATCAATGTCCTATAGAATATTTATTATTTTACTATTTAAAGGTCACTAACTCGCTGAGCCACCCTGTATGTGTCTTTATCGTAGTTACACTCTGATTTGTTGATAATTCGACCCAAATTGGGTGTACTTTGGCCAAAATTTGATAAATTTTGGCCGAAATTAACATATCAAAAAGGTCATTACCATATGAATCACTCTTAAGAGCACCCTTGCTCTGTAAATTGACAGCAGATAGCGCCACCGGTCTTCATTAGTATCTCCCCGAGATGAAATGTTTTTCCACGCCTAGAGACATATCGACCGTTTCTTATTTATATTTGCCGACTAGAGCGAAATTCAGCTTTAGCATCGACCTAACGAGCACAATACAGAGTGTCTCATAAACAAAACTACAAAAATTGCTATTTCGCAGAAAACAATTGCTTTCGTTGATTTAGCATCCGTGGTAAACGCTCGTTTTGGAACGTTTTAAATATTAAACCGGGACAAACCGGCACTAATTACGTTTTGAATAGGATTGTAATTTTCTGTGTGAGTGGCTGCGTTTGTTGTCGCAACTGTTGGTTTCGACAACGAATTTTTGGGGAACAATTAATTAACACGTGATGGATGGCCGGTGTTGATTAATGTTACGGTCGCAACGTCTTGCAATTAACAAAGAAGATTTGTCGTTGAGAGGATTTAAACTGTCACTAGCAAAGATTTTTATTTCTTGGATTTTTTTATGTAAACTCTTCACGTGTCGCTGATACTCGAGTATTGGCACGTTTTATGTGCTGTGCGAACTCTCCATCCATCAACAGAAAGATAAAAAGGGCCCAAGTGCAAAAAACAACACAAACAAAAGGATACAAAGCCGACATTTTTGCTCGATTGGGCCTGGAAGGAGTGGCGACTTTTGACCCGATATACAGTTAAAACTAAAGTGTGGAAGCTATGATAATTTCTTGGAAAAAAGCTTTAATTAAGATACCACACAAAGATACTCAAACACAACATATTGAACTACACTACTCCAAAAAATTAAAGGAACAAAAAATTTTCCAAAATTTTTTGGTGATTTTTGAAAGGCTGTAAGTCATCGAAAATTTGTAAAACATTTAAGAAACAATACTGCTTAATTTTTGTAAAAAAATCATAATAATGTTTTAGATTTTTTTTAATTTGTAAAAAATTCAAGAAACAATACTGATTAATTTTTTTAAAAAAATGACAAATATTTTTTTTTGATATTTCCCCGAATTTTTTTTTCAAATATAACTAATGCAAAATTGTAAAGAAAAGCTGAAATATACTGCTCCACAAAAGTTAAGGAAGTCGCGTTATTTTTACAACAAACAAATTTTATTCTTCTAAGTATTATGGAATCCAGTAAAAACAAAAAAGTAAAAGATATCTGCCCTTATCTCACTTTTAATTAATTATTAATTAATGTTTTAATAATTTATTGATTTAATTAATTATTGTAATTATTGCACACTTCCTTAACTTTTGTGGAGCAGTTTAGTTATTTTTGTTACAAGTACCTAAAACACAGTTTTAAAAAACGTTTTATGTACGTGTTACAAACAACATTTTTTTGTTAAAGCTCTAAAAACACGAATTCACACCTCTTATTAATTGAATAAAATTCGACACCATAGTAACCAATTTTATTTTGTAGTCCGGAAAAACTGTTTTTGGGGACTAGGTACCTAAAATAGCCTTTTTGCGTACTTTTTATTGAGTCCGGAAAAGACTCATTTTAGGGACTCAAGTGAGTCCCTAAAACAGCTGTTTAAGAGAGCGTATACAAAAAAAATGTTTTTCTCATCTTGACGAAGATTAGAATGTTCAGAAACAATTTCAACAGAAAGATAAAAAGGGCCCAAGTGCAAAAAACAACCCAAACAAAAGGATACAAAGCCGACATTTTCGCCCGATTGGGCCTGGAGGGAGTGGCGACTTTTGACCCGATATCCAGTTAAAACTAAAGTGTGGAAACTCTGGTTTTATTGGCAATAAACTCGTCCACTTTATGTTGTAATTAATGCCCGGTTTATTATGCCATTTGCTTGCCTAATTAGGTGCCATATTTTCATCAACCACCCGGCCGCAATCTTCGGGTAATTAATATAGTGCTGGGGGTATTCGTGACAGATTTAGCAGTTGTGTGAAGCCTCGAGCATCGAATGTATCGATTGGTTGCACCTAATAATGCGACCTGGGGTTGTATCACGCCGATAACGAGCTAAAAGCGACTCTTTGAAGCGTATCAAAGCCGAATTGGAATTTTTTTCTGTTTATAGATTTCTCAGTGTGAAGAAATGGCTGTTGAGGAAGAAGCACCAGATCGAGTTGGCCCGCAAACGGGGCTGGAAGGGTTACTGGGTGTGTTTGAAGGGCACGACTCTGCTGTTTTATCCTTGCGACTCACGCGAGGGCCGCTCCGTGGAGGCGGCGCCCAAACACCTCATCATCGTCGACGGCGCCATCATGCAGCCCATCCCAGAACACCCCAAGAGAGACTACATTTTCTGCCTAAGTACGGCGTTCGGTGACGCCTACTTGTTCCAAGCGCCTTGCCAGGTAACACCATCCAACTCACTCCATTTTAGCAAAATTCGATTTTTAACGTTTATTTAGCTCGATTTTAACTACTCCTACAGCTTTTTTTATTATTTTATGCAAAAACCAAAATAAGACAATAAACTAATTTGTTGTGGTTTGTTGCTACCTCTGGCTATTTTTTTAAAAAACTTAAAAAGTAAATTAAACCGTAGGAAAGTAGGTACATACAATTCTTTGCAATTCATTTTAACGACTTTTTAAAGTTTATAGAAATATTTGATTTTCTAGAATTTACTTATTATTTGTCTTTAAAGCTGACAAATACGTTATACTAGGATGATGTCTTTTGGTGCGACTTTCAGAATAAACTTTAAAAAAATATATAGTATCAACATTTTATATTACTTTGTTTGTGTAGATATGAAATTAAACTGATTTTAAAGAAAGCTATGATAATTTCTTGAAAAAAAGCTTTAATAAAGATACAATACAAAGATACTGAAACACAACATATTGAACTACACTACTCCAAAAAATTAAAGGAACAAAAAGTTTTCCTAAATTTTTTGGTGATTTTTGAAACTGAAAGATAATTTGTAAAAACATTTAAGAAACAATACCTACTGCTTTATTTTTGTAAAAAAAAATCAAAATAATGTTTTAGATTTTTTTTAATTTGTAAAAAAATTCAAGAAACAATACTACTGATTAATTTTTGAAAAAAAAAATCAAAAATATTTTTTTTAGTTTTTTTTCGATTTTTTTTATATTACAATGCAATTATTACATTATTATAACTAATGCAAAATTGTAAAGGAAAGCTGAAATAGTTATTTTTGTTACAAGTACCTAAAACACAGTTTTAGTTTTAGTTGCTGTTTCCGGACGTGGTGAAACCGAGTCTGGAATAGCAGATGAGTCTGTAAAAACGTTTTAGGTACGTTTTACAAACAACATTTTTTTGTTAAAGCTCCCAAAACTCGAATTCACACCTCTTATTAATTGAAAAAAATTTGCCACCATACTAACCAATTTTATTTTGTAGTCCGGAAAAACTGTTTTTGGGCACTGAGTACCTAAAATAGTCTTTTTGCGTACTATTTTGTTGAGTCTGGAAAAGACTCATTTTAGGGACTCAAATGAGTCCTTAAAACAGCTGTTTTCGGGAGCGTATACAATTTTTTTTTATTTTGATGAAGATTAGGCAATGTTCAGAAACAATATGTACAATTGTTCCTTTAATTCTTTTGCAAAATTTTGACTAATCGGTCCGAGAAAACAGTTTAATGGATCGGTTTAAAAATTAGCATAGCTGTGGGGGATACTTTGAGCTGTAAAAACACCTAAAAACATTAGTCTCTCCATATATATTAGTGAATACGCAGTAGATTTACTAAAACAACGCAAAAAGTTACTTTTTTGTTTTGTTTAAATTAATGTTAAAGGTGAAAAAATATATTTTCCAAAAAATTATAAAAGGATCTTATACGACATTTTTTCCTGTTTTTGACACCACCCTTATATTCTCTGTGTAGTCATTGGTTGCTGAGATATCGATGATCAAAGACAAGATGATTCTTTTTCATTTAAAGCCAGATATCTCAGCAACAAATTGTCGTAAAGAGAACATGAAGAAAGCATATTAAAGGTAAACAAACATGCTATCCGGCCTATGAATTGACTTAACCAAAAAAAATTCACCACGTCCGTGGACCAGAAACGAAAACATAATTAGAAAACGAAAACATTAGAATTGCGTGACAGAAAAAATATTTGCCAAAAGATCTAAAAACTAGAAACTTAAAGCTTCAAAATGTTTTTTTTAATCTAGATACGACTATTTTTCGATGAGTTACAGCCTTTCAAAAATCACCACAAAATTTAGGAAAATATTTTGTTCCTTTAATTTTTTTGAGTAGATTAAACTAGGCGTGATATATGTTTTATGATTGTATAGTGAATATTTCTTCTTCTTCTTCTTCTAAAACTCATCTTTTAAAATGAGAGTGAGTTCGTTGAGTTCTTTTAAACCTTTGCTCCTGGCGTAATTGCCTCCTGAAAAATGCAAGGCGAGAGATTCGCTTTGGAATTTTATTTCGGTGGTTAACACGCCGCGTATTAGTTAAATTGCGAAAAGTTGTAGGAATTGGTGTCGGAACAAGAAAAGTTTCAAAGTTATGTGCATCCAATATTTAGGCCGGTGCGCGGTGTAGGGACGAATAAAACTTGAGACAAAGTGCTTTTAGAGCAAGGCGTTCCTCCGGATAATTTATTTACGTAATAATATATCCGAAAATGTCAAAAGCACAAAGGGAATACGCCGAGCGTTCTCCCATATAACATCCGATTGTGAGGTGATGCTGAAAGTGTATAGACAAACGAACGATTAATGTTTCAAGACGGTGAGGTTACTCCAGTTCAGTTCCGTGGTTAATTTTCTGAAAAAAAAATTGAAAATTATGTTAAGTTTGCGATTTTTTCAGGTCGAGTTGGAGAACTGGGTGAATAGTATTCACAGCGCGTGTGCTGCGGCTTTCGCCCGCCATCGCGGCAAAACCGGCACTCTGCATCTGCTACAAGAGGAGATTTTCCGCTTGGAGAAAGCCATCGAGACCGTGAGTGTAATTTTTGCCCTTACATTATTCGAAAACATATCGAAAGGATTCTTGTGTCGTCTCTTCTATTTATTCAGTGGCTCGGCTTTCAAAGCTGCCACCTTTTCAAGAGATTTAGAGAAAGCTTTCAGGCACATGTTTTGAATCGAAAGAATTAAACAATTCGATGCAAAAAATCGCGCAAGGGTGGGCCGCCGAATTTGGCCGCGTTCCAAAGCCACAAAACAACCAAAAGTAAGGCCGGAATTCCCGGAACGCTGGCGAAATTTACGGCCCGATGTGAAATGGAGCATAACTCCGAGTGTCCAAAATCGCGCTGTAATTGTTTTAAGTGAGAAAAAAATCCGGGTTGCAGGACTACAAGCTGAAGCACATGGCCGAAATGCAGCAAAGCGTCGTGGGAGACTCCGACACTCGACAACAAATCGCCAATCAGGTGGTGCAATGGGAGGAAAACCTGGAAAGGCTGCATTGCGAACAATTTAGGCTCCGGTGCTACATGGCAAGTCTGCAAAGCGGAGAATTGCCCAACCCTAAGGTGAGTCAAGTGATGAAACTTTGAGTATAGATAAATATAATTTGTTGCAGTCCTTGCTGACACACGTCTCGAGAGCAACGAAGAATACCTTAAATAAGTTGGGAGTGTTTACCGTTTCCTCATTCCATGCCTTTATTTGTGCGAGGAGTCCCTCTTTACTCAACAATCTGCTAGCAGGCCGCGGGGCGACGAAGAGGAGACCGCCGCTTCTGTCCAGGTCCAACAGCGGCTCGAGCAGAAGGTCTTTGCAGGTAATTAAGAGAGATTTACCCTTTGCCATAAAACACGAATCCAAACTCTCCGAGTTTATTAATTTAATCACAGCTCGAGCCCTGCCGCCGACAGCCATCACGCGACTATCGAAAAACGATTACCAGATGCACGCCTTATTGTGTTGCAGATAAATTCCCGGGAAGATAGCGAAAAAACCGTTAAGGTGTCACTGCCAGACGGGAATTCGGCCACGGTCTACGTGCGCGACTCCATGTCGGTGGAGGAGTTCCTGGCGAGTGCTTGCGCGAGAAAAAACCTCAGCTCCACGGAACACTTCATAAGGGTGAAGAAGAGACGGGATATGGAAGACCATAATTACTTTGTGCCTCACAGGAGCGATCTGATCGAGACTTACGTGAGTAATAAAATTAGCGTAACGAGATTTTTCCGAGTTAGAGCCAATTAAGCATGAGGGAAATTAAAAAGCGGAAAAGTGGGAGGAGATCGAATTATTGTAGGAGTTTGGGAGACGGTTTTGAGAGAGTGGAGGAGAAATTTCGCGATGAAATTAATATGAGGTGTGTGCCGCAAAATTCAATAAATGGGACACTTTGGCTGAGGATGGAATTTATTGTGTGCAAATATCAAATGTCAAGTTATAGCGTCGTTGTGATTTGGAATATAATTACAGAGTTACACATGTTAAGTTTGTGGCTTCCCTAATTTATCGAATGTTGATTCAAAGAAAAATTATTTACAATTACACAGGGCGACAAATAACAAGTCATATCATTTTGTTCGTCTGAGTGAGACCAACCAATGCACTAAAAAAAATTCAAAAAGTGTACACACTTGATAAGAAAGCATTTGCTGAGAAGATTTTCAAAAAAAAGTTCAGAAAGCTAGAACAAAGTGAACAAGTTCGAATCTGAATAGACAGTAATTTGATTTGAAAAAGATTTGCCCTTATATTTAAAGCTCGTGCCCTAAACTTCTAGATCCTCTTTGCTCAATGATCAGTGGTCATTTTTACAACAAAAATTCTTCATTTGCTTTAATTAGTACGCAAATACTCTTTGTTTGTTATAAGTAAAGAAACAGTTTTTGTATATTCTAATTGGAACAAGGAAAGTGCAATTGACTATTTTTAAGCAAAAGAAGAGTCTTAAAACAAAAATTCTTTTATAAAAATGCAATTTTAATTTTAATTTTCTTATATGGCGCAACGCTTGATTAGCAAACCTTAACTTCAAAAAATCATATCTTGAAAACTATTCCGTATATTCTTTTAAAAATTTGGATTAGAACTAATAAAGAGATGCTCTACACGATGGTGATGATGACAAAAAAATATTTGTAGGGTTTTTCTTAAATTATTTCGATTTACTTCGAACAAAAGTTTGCCAATATTCAATTTCAAATTTTATATCATTCTGAAGGGCAGGTCCATCCCTTTAGAATGGTCTTTATTTAAAGAAAATCGCCCTAATAGTTATTGAGTAATGATTATTTAAAGTTAAAATATTTTAAATTTATTTAAATTAGAAAAAAATTATTTAGTTCAAAGTGAGTGCACTTTTTGAATTTTTTTTTAGTGTCTTTGATGTGTCTCACTGAGACGAACAAAATGATATATAATTTGTCAAGTTGTCACGACATGACTTTATTTTGTTGCCTCTACCAAAAATTTAAATTAATTCAAATAAGTAATAAATACTACTACACCAAAATAGAATTATTTTTTAACTGTTTTATACAGTTTTTTAATTCAGTGCCATCTGGGACTCCTGTTATGTTCAAAAAGTGTACAACTTGTTTGTAATTAGTTCGAAATTCTCCATGATTGCGACTTTTGTTCGTCATTCTGATGCAAGTTTCCCGATTAAAAATCTGCCAGAATCATTTGCAGCAAATTGAATCTGAACAAAGCAACATTGCGAATGTGTCCCTAGTGTCAGAGCAAACCATCGACAAATCATTTCGATTTGATTATCCCTTGTCTGTGCACGTACTCAATTCAAATACCTGTTGGACCAGAATAATTCCTATCGAAGTTCGCAGGTAGAGTCATCGAATCAATAATTCAGCTGTGCATCAGCAGTTTTCCGTGGTTAATTAATGACAATTTAATGCCTGGATATTTAATGAATCAACAGTTGACTGATTGTTCAATCAGTGACTGATTAAAACTTAAAACGCGACACGACGAAAAAATCAATGATTGATGATCGCAAGTTTTTGACGAGATTACCTCCGCTGGTAAAAAATTAAGATAAACTTGTTTCAGAAACATGAAAAATTACAAAAAGCGGCAATTTAACGTGTCAAAAACCGAATACACGAGATGATTTATCTGAATTCACCGCCAAAAATCGAACACAATGTCACAAAGTTCGGAAGTTCGTCTCGATCTGTTTCAGATTTAATGAACCGAGAGGACGCGAACTTTAATCTAATTAGGACAAAATAACAACCCGGAAATGGAAACGTCCCGGCAGTAAGACTGTTTATGTAACCAGCTGTGTAGGCCTGCGTTGCAACTCTCTAATTAAAGCTGAATTAAAAAAATTGGAACGGCTGTTTATTATATTTTTACAAATCGTCTTTTGTACTCTTGTACTTGAGGATTCAATTAGGAAAAAACTAAAGAGAAATTTTATATAAAGTAGATAATGGTAATTAATTATTTCCCTAGTTTCCAGGTTCAAGAAAAAGAAAAATATGAAATATCAATTTTATAGTAGCTTCTTGAGAATTGGCATTTCAAACTAATTTTTAGATTTCAGAAAGCTCCAGCTTCACAATTTGAAATGTATTAGGAAAAATAATGATAACGCACTCAGGAAACTAATATACAGAGTGTCCCAGCGAGGTAGTAAAGTCCAATATTGATCTTTAAACGATAATATTTTAAAACATGTATATAGGAAATTGATAGATACTAATCTAGTTTATCGTCTAAAATTATTTTCAACTATACAACGTGTCCAAAAAATAAGTTACAATACAAACTTGTGCTTTTTTGAATGAAACACCATATGTTTCCTAGTATTTTTGGCTGAAGATTTTTATGACAATGTTTTGAAGCTAAACTTTTATTAGTCGATTTTGCTTAGTTTTAAAAATAAGACGGTTTTTTGACGAAAACATGCCCTTTTTAAAAACTTATTTCACAAAGACTAAGACAGCTAGAACAATTTTTTTCTTATTTCTGCTAAGAAGAAAGTACAGAATTTGAAGCTGTAACAATTATTTAGTATTTTGCATTTGTAAAATTTTGGTAATAAAAGCCACAAATAACATTGAACAGAGTTACAATTTAGGATACAGCTTCCTTGTTTCCTTTTTTAATAGCCTATGGCAAAAAAACTTTGAAAATTATTTTTCCAATAGAAATAAATAAAGTCAAAGTGCAAACTTTAAACCCTCATAACTTCGAAATTTTTATAGATAAATTTTTTTAAATATTTTTAAGATTAAAAAATGAAGAGGTTTGTTACAAGTTAAATAACTTAAAAAATTTAAATGGAACACCTATTTTTTATTTTTGCATCTAATAGATTGTCTATCTAAAAAAAACAAACTTTTAATGTCTGGAATTGATAAATGAAAAGATATTTAAAATTTAAAATTAATTGTAGCAACAATGCCTATCAATATCTGAGCATTGTTGATATTATAGCAATCATAGTAATTCCACCACGGATCACTTATTCGTTTATTATCCAAAGATTGTAAAAGTCGTTATAAATACTGAAATTCAAATTATTTTATTATAAAAATAAAGAATAATGGATTCAGTTTAACATAAATGTGATTATTAAGTGATATTTCTTCTATCTCTTGTGCACCTGTGCACTTTTTGGCTATTGAATCAATAGTAATTATTTTTTTTAATATTTAACGTTGAACATCTTTTTAGTTATTGATTATAAACACCTAAAAGTAAATAATTTTAGAAAGACAACTTAATAATCTTTTAAATGCAAAAACAATAATTAGGGTGTTCCATTTAAATATTTTAAGTTATTGAACTTTTAAAAGACGCCTTAATTTTTATATCTTTGCAAATGCAACACACTAAAAAATTGTTACAACATTATAGCTTGTATCTTCTTCTTTGAGGTAGTAAAAAATATTTCTTAGATGTCTTAGTTTTTGTGTAATAAATTTTTAAAATGTGCATGTTTTCGTCAAAAAAACCGTCTAATTTTTAAAACTAGGCAAAATCGACCAATAAAAGTTTAGTTTAAAAACATTGTATATACCTGTTTAAATCTTCAATTCATTTTAAATCTAAACGATTTCTAGAAAAAAAAGTTTCTTTTGCAGCTCCACACGCACGAGGTCGTCGAAGTGTGCGCGAAAATTCTGTACCAAGTGGAGCTCTCCCGAAGCACATTGGAGCAAATGTGGGGCTTCAGCGTGGAGGCCGAATTGGTCGAGAACGCCGACAGACAGGACGAGCTTTGCTGTTATGTCAGCCGCGTCGAGGACAAAAGCGTCGCCATGCAAAACGGCATCATAAAGGGCGACGAAATCATGGTCATAAACGGCGCCATAGTGTCCGACTTGGACATGATGTATCTTGAAAGTGTCTTGCAAGAGGAGTTGGCTTTGTGTATGATGATGAGGTCATCCCGAACCGAACCTCCGGAACTAGTTGGAATCCTTCGGGCGACTGACGACATCATCGAAAGCTTAGTCTGTCCTCCACCTCCCTCAGAACCCCCCGTCATCAGCGAGGAGATGATCTCCGGACTCATCGTGCCTGCTCCAGGTTGGAGTGAGTAGATTAGTGTAGAATAGTCGCTGTCATAACTAGTTTTGAATTTTAATCACAAAGTCGAGATCAAAGTTAGCGCTTTATTAGAAGAAGGATCAGAACAAAGCTCAAAAGCAAACAAAAAAAGGATTACCGCGTTGTCAAACAGGTTACGCTTTTTTCCCTGTCTTCATTATACGCTGAAAAGTTACACGCTTTCTTTCCGGGTTTTATTAAATCCGGGTGTCTGAAACGGATTATAACTATTTCCAGGTTTTTTTATACGTGATGCGTCCTTTAAGCCAATAAATTGTGTTTACTCTGTCCGGTCACATTTAACCCGAGTTAAATCGAGCTTTCAAAGCACCCCTGAGCTTTGAAAATTTGGCTTTGCCAACTAAATAGACCGAAACTCAAACTTGAAAAGTTCAAAAATAGCGACATAATTAATCACTCGAGTAATTGATGGCAGTTTAAAAAAAATATGAGACTCTTGTGGGATTTTTATTGGATCTCTTCGTAAACCTGTCCATTATTGTTACATTATTGTTGCTTTGTCCAATTTTTTCAATTTAGTTCAGGCGGAGATTTCCATTCAATCGATGAGATTTTATTTGTAATTGCTGACGCTCGTTTTTCCGGCTTAAAAGTTGCGTTTTCAGGCAAAGACCGCTACTCTACAGAGTCTGAAAATCCGCCTTCGTCGATGACTGATTCCGGGATAAAGGTGAGTTCGCGTACAAACTCGTTCGAGATTGAGAATCTCCTGAAAACTGCTGAGCAAGTGACTGGTTTCTGTCGCTCACCTGTTGAAACTCGCAAATCGAGTCCTACAGGAAGTTTAGTCAGCAATACTTCTCAGACCTTGCTAACTCCCTCTCGGCAACTCAGCGACGCCGAGAAGTTGCGAAAAGTCATCTTGGAGTTGGTAGATACGGAGCGAGCGTATGTCAAGGTAAAATAAATCTCCCCATAAATCCCCAAGTTTTTGCACCTGATGCTCCCCAGCATCTCAACAATTTATTGGAGAACTACTTGGAGCCGCTGAAGAAGGAGACATTCCTGTCCAATGCGGAAATCAACGCTTTGTTCGGGAACATCCAGGAGATCGTCACGTTCCAGAGACAGTTCCTGCAGAACCTCGAAGAGGCTCTCGATCTAGAGCCGGATTTCCATAAATTTGAATACAGCAGCCAGTTTAAAGTGAGTCGCGATTTTTTTTTGGTGTTTGGACTCAAAATTTTCGTTTCAGAATGTATTGTTTTCCATTGGGAGCGCATTTTTGTATTATGTAAATCATTTCAAATTATACAGCTCGTTCTGTGCTAGCCACAGCAAAGCGCAGAAAGTTTTGCATCCGAGTAAGTATCATCGCAAATATGCAGACCCGAAACTAACGAATTTCGCAGACGAAGGCAATCAAGCTCTGCAGGAATTCCTCGCGGCGCGTAATCCCAAACAGCAACATTCCTCCACTCTAGAGTCTTATCTCATAAAACCGATTCAGCGGATCCTCAAGTACCCTCTACTCTTGCAACAGTTGCGGAACTTGACCGACCCCAACACCGACGAACACCAACACTTAGTCGGTAAGAAGATTAAGCTAAGTCGAGTCCAATCCGATTCTCTTGATTGTCTAAAGAAAAACTTTAACTAGATTTCTATTTTTTGACAATTTTTTCCGAAAGTAAGCTTAATTTGTGTTTTATTTAGAAAAAATACTAGTACCATTTAAGATTTCACGTAAAATATACACTACTCTAAAAAATTAAAGGAACAAAAAATTTTCCTAAACTTTTTTGTGATTTTTGAAAGGCTGTAACTCATCAAAAAATGGTCCTATCTAGATTTTAAAAAGTTTCTAGTTTTGAGCTCTTTTGGCAAATATTTTTTATGTGCTACGGTGGGGATTTTTTTTAGTTAAGTCAATGCATAGGCCGGGTAGCATGTTTGTTCACCTTTAATATGCTTTTTCACATTCTCTTTACGTTAATTTGTCGCTGAGAATGCTGAGATATCTGGCTTTAAATGAAAAAGAATCATCTTGTCTTTGATCATCGATATCTCAGCAACCACTGACCACACAGAGAATATAAGAGTGGTGTCAAAAACTGGAATAAATGCCTTATAAGATCTTCTTATAATTTTTTGGATTTTTTTTTTAACTTTAACATTGGTTTAAAGAAAAGAGAAAAAAGTAAGTTCTTGCGTTGTTTTAGTAAATCTACCGCGTATTCATTAATATTGATGGGGAGACTAATGTTTTTAGGTGCTTTTACAGCTTAATGTTCCCCCAATATCTCTGTAAATTTTTAAATCAATCCATCGAACCGTTTTCTCAGACCGATTGATCAAAATTTTGCAAAAGAATTCAAGGAACAATTGTACATATTGTTTCTGAATATTGTCTAATCTTCGTCAAGATGAGAAAAACAATTTTTTCAGCTTTTTTATAATTTTGCATTAGTTAAATTTGATAAAAAAATCGAAAAAAATTCAAAAYAAAAAATTTGATTTTTTTTCAAAAATTAATCAAAATTAAATTTTTTTACAAATTCAAAAAAATCTAAAACATATTCTTGAATTTTTCGTCAAATTAAGCAGTTCATTGTTTCTTAAATGTTTTTACAAATTTTCACTTATAATTACACGAGAGCTTTGTTTTTTCCAAATAAACTTGACATTTTGTTGGCTGAGATATCGATGATCAAAGACAAAATGATCCTTTTTCATTTAAAGTCAGATATCTCAGCGACAAATTGGCGTAAAGAGAACATGACATAGCATATTAAAGGTAAACAAACATGCTATCCGGCCTATGAATTGACTTAACTAAAAAAAAATTCTCCAAGTCCGTGGACCAGAAACAAAACCATAAAAAAAAATTTCTTGCTCTATTACTTAGAATTGCGTGATAACCGTAGCACAAAAAACATATTTGACAAAAGATCTTAAAACTAGAAAGTTAAAGTTTCAAAATGTTTTTTTTAATCTAGACCATTTTTCGATGAGTTACAGCCTTTCAAAAATCTCCAAAAAATTTGGGAAAATTTTTTGAAGTATGTAGTATTTTTTCCAAAGACAGTTACACACCTTTTCTTTTATTCACTGAAATGTAAAAAAACAGACCAAAAGTAGGTGTATGTACCCATAATACTCAAAAGTTCAATTTTTGGAACTAATTTTGTCCTCTACGTTTTAGTAATAAAATATTTAAATTAAGACATAAATTTAGACTCAACTTAAGTGCTACGTAATTGAGTTTTTTTTAAATTCCTTTACTAAAAAATGTTTTCCGTCGAAAAATAATAAGATTAAGACAAATCTGTTTCTAATTTATTCTGTTTTGTTCTATTGTGCTATTTTTTATTCATGGTGGTACGTACATTTTTATGTCGATTTTTAAGATGTTTTAACAAATAACATAAACAACAACGCAAAAGTTTATTTAATTGCAATATTTTGTATAATAAATTGCTAGTTTATAAGTTTTCAGGCCTAAATGTTTTTGTTTTTCATGTTTAGAGGCCCTTAAAGGTATGGAGAAAGTGGCCGAACACATCAACGAGATGCAGCGAATCCACGAGGAGTACGGGGCGATTTTCGACCACCTCTTCCGCCAACACCAAAAGAGTTCGAAACAGAGTATCGATCTAAGTCCGGGAGATTTATTATATTATGGAGGAGTGGAATGGCTGAACATATCGGATTTCCTGGGAAAAATCAAGAAAGGGCTTGAACTACACGCAATGTGCTTCGTGTTTAAAACGGCTGTCGTTTTTCTCTGCAAGGAACGTCTTCGCCAGAAAAAGAAACTAATGGTAAGTGGTGAAAAAATCGCTCCGCTCGTAAAACTGTTCGTTGTGTTTGAAGGGCGTTTCCAGTAAGGGTTCCTCATCCGAAGTTGAAATTATTCGCTATCAAGTGCTCATTCCTGTAACCGAAGTTCAAGTACGCGCTTCCTCCGCTAAGGATATGGATTCTCATTTCCTGTGGGAACTGATTCACTTAAGAAGTCAATTACAGAGGAGATCAGAGAAGGTCTACGTTTTGTCTAATAGGTAACATTGTCGGAACCTTTTCAATCCTGTTCCTATCGATCGAGTTTCCAGCACTGCTGACTTCAGAAACGCCTTCCTCAAAACCATCAGACAAATTATCAGGGAATCGGTTAGGAATATGTCAATACCATCGACGAAGCCGGGAGCGGGACCAGGAATCCTCCTTGTGACAGGACACAAAGGCGAGAATCTCAATAGTCAAACACTGGAACGGCCGGCAACGAAAACTGTCATAGTGCAAGGATCACACACATTGGGCAAAACGAAAAAGAAGACATCACAGAGGCATTCGGCCGGTAATATAGACTACGATAATATCAGCCAGGAAGGGGACGAACCGACGACTACAACCTTCAGGTCCCGGAGTAAGACAGTAGGAGATGCCGCAGGTACGTTTGAATTTTTCTAACGAGAAAAAATTAAGTTTGCGTGTTTCAGATCCTCCCAAACGCAGTGACCACGACCGGAACGACCCCGGAGCAAAATCCGAAGGAGAGGAAGACTCCCAAGGGTGCAAGAAGGCCACTCTCGGTCGAACTCCCAACCATCTAACTCTCAGGTATTGATTATACCCTTTTTCTCGGATTTATTGCATTCCGGTGGCCACCACCAGAACGCAATAGTCTCGAAAAAATCCGGATTAATCGTGGGTTTTAGCACGACCTCGACTTTGTCTGCCGGCAGTACCGGAAGCCAGGCCCGCTTGATCCAATCGTCGCACGCGCCGGAAACCTTCCAACCCATGCAGACCGAAGAACTAGGTAAGAGACCGGAAACCAAATCCCCGAAAAAACAAGAACGAAGGCCCAGTCCGAGTCCAAAAAATTCCAGAAAGTCCAGTCCGAGAACCCATCGGAGATCCAGAGATACTAGTCCCAAAGACGGCAAAAGTCCCAAGAAAATCAAATCGTCGCTTAAATCCCCCAGATCGTTGAGTATCGAGAACCCTACTTGTGTCGAGTGCTATCTGTCTGGCAAGTCAGACAAGGGATAGCACGACCAAATCAAGTGCTAGATTTTTCATCCTTAATTTTTATTTTTTAAAAGTTAGCACCCCTGCTTTGCATGACACGCCAAACCAGATTTCGACAAATCTGAGTTGGCGAAGTCTAGTTGTAGCTTAATGTCTGTTGGACTTCAAACGACCCTATCTTGATTCTAGTCCAGAAATCGCTTAATTTCGCCTGGATGCGACTATGACGTGTCATGGTCGTCATCCAGGGCCTGTCTGCTTGATTTTCTGGGCTACTCTGAGCTTTGAATGTTGTGCAAAATGCGTTTTGTTATAGGGTCGCCTGTGTGGAAGCCAAGAGACAGTAGTTTAGAGGCAACCTCAACCACTCTCCCGCGCAAAGGCAGAGACCACAGTTCGGCTTTAAGCGCCTCGCGTAAGTCCCTCGTCGAGACCACAACCGGGCTAGAGATACACAATGCGTATAGCCACCAGTAGAAAAAATATTTATATCACCTGTTTGTATGATGGGGGCTGAGCCCCGCCACTGTGCTGTTCATGCAAACGGACACACGAATCGAATTGTTAAACGCTGTACAAGTTATTTAAATAATTGTTAAATATTTGTGACTTTACCGACTGAGAAGTTTTTTTCGCCCCCTCACTCACTCCCGAGGTATTGGTTGGGATTTTGTTCGATAAATATATTCCAAGTTGTTGTACCAAGACTCAGTATTACAGGGGAAAATCATTCGATATACTTTTAGAACGTTTATGCATATTTGCAAGATCTTTATAGAAATAATTTTATTGCATAGGTTCGTTGTTTGATGAGAAAATCTATCAAAATGTGCTCGCCGAGAACCCGGCTTCTTCGCGGGCACACCAATTTATAATTTTAGATCTCAAAAACATATTCCTATTAATACTAATATTACGATTTGTTGAAAGAACTTTAAGATTTTATTTACTAATTTAAAGAGTTTTTAAATAAAAAACCTTAATATGTAATTTAATGCAATCAAGTGAATCAGTAGAGAGGGACTAGAACATTGTCACATTATTATTGAATATATAAAAATCTAGAAATAGTTGATCCGTACGTAGGTTTAATGAACAAATAGCTATGTATTTTTAAAAAATACATATTAGTTTAATAATTTAATATTAACTTATGTAATAGACGCGTCTGACGGCGGATTCTTTCCCAGAAACAATCCGCCGCCGGCCCTAGAAATATTTACAATAAATTAACCGATCACATTGTCAAATTCTGCTGTCAACAAATGTTTAATCGCACAAGACAACCAAAAACAATATTATTTTCCAAACTTGGTGCCCGTTTAATTTCGGTTTCCCACCACCAAGTTGCTCAAATGTAATCCTAGTCGTATGTTATTACTTTTGTATTAATTTTTATTGTGTAAGTGTTCCATCGCGACTCAGTTCCACCCTCACCCCCGTTTTTTTACTAGTGAGACAATTAGTACAAGCGAGCGGTGAAGTTTGTCAAAAAAAACGCGTCAGTGTTTTTCTGAAAAGTGCCAAAATCAAAAGAAACGAATTTAAATCATAAACGTATACTTAGCTAATTTCAAATTGACAAACTGTACTGTTCCTCCGGTCGGCATTTTTTCATTTTCACTAGACGATAAGGATTTCCTGTATGTCTGTATGTATGTAAAATCAACATAAATGTGCGTATGTATGGACGAAAAGGAAAATTTCAAATATATAACAAAAACTAAATGGAATTTTATTTAACGCCCTTCGAGGTGTTCAACAATCCCGGCATGATAATAATAATTAAACAAAAATTAGAATTGCTGCAATTACTGTAATTATTTTGTGGCACGAAAACGACATCTTTGAATTACAAAATGAGAAAAAATAATGCGCAAATTGTCGTAGAAGTATTAATAACCCGTTTGAATTGAAAAATAAAAAACATTTATAGTTATAACAACTAAAGTTAAATAAACTTAAATAAAATTCAAATAATCCACCTACCACTTAGCAACTACGTTGTGTTTTGTGCATAAACCTTCAAAAAAACTTTGAATTTATTATTTATTTTTCAAAAACAAATTACACTACTCCAAAAAATTAAAGGAAAAAAAATTTCCTAATTTTTTTGGTGATTTTTTCATCTAAAAATTGTGTTATTTAGATTAAAAAAAAACATTTACAAACCTTAAGTTTCTAGTTTTGAAATCATTTGGCACATTTTTTTTCTGTGCTACGGTTATCACACAATTCTAAGTAATAGCCCAAGAAAAAAAAATTCTAAATTTTTATGGTTTTTGATCCACGGACGTGAAGAATCTTTTTTTTTAGCTAAGGTGAAAAAAAAATTTTTTCAATCATAAGAGGATCCTTTTTCATTTCAAGTCAGGTATCTCAGCGACAAATTAACGTAAAGAGAATATGAAAAAAGCATATTAAAGGTGAACAAACATGCTATTCGGCCCATGCATTGACTTAACTAAAAAAAAATCTCCACGTCCGTGGATCAAAAACAAAAAGATAAAAATTTAGAATTTTTTTTTCTCTCGCTATTACTTGGAATTGCGTGATAACCATAGCACAGAAAAAATATTTACCAAAAGATCTCAAAACTAGAAACTTAAAGCTTCAAAATGTTTTTTTTTTAATCTAGATACGACCATTTTTCAATGAGTTACAGCCTTTCAAAAATCACCAAAAAATTGGGAAAATTTTTTGTTCCATTAATTTTTTGGAGTAGTATATTTTAAATAAAAAATGAGTTTTTGTTTTTGGTTCACGGTCGTTGGGATTTTTTTTTTAGTTAAGTCAATGCATAGACCGGATACTTAGTATGTTTGCTTACCTTTAATATGCTTTTTTGACATTCTGTTTACGTCAATTTGTCGCTGAGATATCCTTTTGTCTATGGACCAAAAACAAAAAAAATACATTTTTTTTTCACGATATTAGGCTTAGGATTGCGAAGTAACCGTAGTACAAAAACAATTTTTACCAAAAGATCTCAAAATTAGAAACTTAAGGCTTTAAAACAGTTTTTTTAATCAAAATACGACCATTTTTTAGATTTAAAAATCACCAAAAAATTTAGGAAAAATTTTTGTTCCGTTAATCTTTTGGAGTAGTGTATTAGAACAGAATTGGTAAAGAATTGGTGACAAAAATAAAATTTAATTTTTAAAATGAAGAAGTCTATGAAACAAAAGTTATTTTAATTTTTACATAAAACCTTGAAATTAATTGAGTCTGTATCAATAATTTGTTCTTATTTTTCCCGAGCGTCGATAATTCTTAAATGGCAGAAAATTGTTTTTTCCGGCAAGGTCTTTTAAAAATTTAACATTGCAAAATTTACTTTTCATTTAGGTTTTCATATAAATTTTCAGTTTTAAGAAATTTTTCTTTAATCAAAGCACATTATTCGCACTCACCGAACCGTAACTGAGCATCGTGACAAACAATTTAATTTTCATTACCGTCTTGAAAAAATGCGCAATAACAATTTAATTATAGCGTCTTGAGCGATTTTCCTCACATTTTCGCGTGACTCATTTATTTAGTAAAAATTACACAGATTTTATCTCAAAAATTCAAAAGCCAAGGACACTCTTCGGCTCCAGCGAAATTCTTCTTACCCAATAACTCCGATGCCAATTGCATAATGAATAGTTTATGTTTTAACAATAATAAAAGATAGAAGTCGACCAACATCATTAGCACACCTTGCCGAAGTGGGAGCAGCAGTGATTAGAAACCAGGGAATGGAAATGTCCGTGCCACAGTAGGCTGAAGGTTCAGCTAGTGTACAACACAGCAAAACATTTGTTTATTTTATTTTTAAACAAAAGGAATGTAAACGACCGTTTATTAGAATAGAGCCAATCAGTATTGAACTGTGATATGTGTACTAAACAAGAATTATCAAAGTAGTGCAATTGGAACAAAAAACAAGTGTTCGTATACCAAATGAGTCTTTAGTGCACAATGGTTATTAAAAGGTGAGTCAAATTTTCAACAAGAATTGCTAATTTCCGGCCCGAAAGAAGGACAAACAGCATAATTTTTCAATTTAGAGCTATTCTCACAATTGCAACAATTCCAAACTTTCGTGTAACCACTTATCACTCGGCGATTAATTAGCATTCCAGGAGAATTATTATTCCGGAGTCCCGGAACTGGCATTTTATTAAAAAACTGCGATTGGATTGTTTAACCTCGAGAGTAAAGAGAGTCAAGGTGTTACAGCAATGATACCATCAACAACATGTCATTATTTTTTTTCAAATCCTACCTATAATTATTTGGAGAATTTTGGCGACACGAAAATAAAATTAATTTCGACGTTTTATCCTCTACATTAAAAATACATTAAAGCACGCGAAATTCGCTAAATAATTTGTCACAATAAAATCGAGGTGACATTTCGCGTAACACAAATGAAATCTATTATGTAAGAAAGCCACAATAAAAGCCGTTATGAATTTAAATTAAGAGATAATTTATTCGTTTACTTGCGGCATTTAATTTGATTCTTCTAAATACACAAAGTCCCGACTTTCAACGCGAAATGAAAGGAAGTGATGCAGCATTTGAGAAAAGTAGGACTTGAAATACTCAATAAATTAAGTTTAGTTGGTCAATTATTTTTATGGTATGGTGAAAAATGGTCAAGACGTGAGAATGTTTGCTATCGATTGGGACATAATATCCTGAAATGTAACTAAATGAAAGTTTTACGTAATAAAAATATGTGGAATTGTCAGTTTGGAGATTTATTTTACATTTATATAAATCAAAAATATTTCATTAATGTTTATCAGTTACAAACAATTAAAATAAATGTAGATAAATTTCTAATTATCGCTTTAATTACTTGACTCACTATACATATTTGCAATTCATTGATAACTTTATAAGGCGTCCGAACTAAATTTCTTAGACATAAGAGTTCTGTTAAAATTTAAAATTCAAATCGAGCAAAATTGCAATGAAAATAGGTCAAATTGCTTTATTTTGGAAGAAAACTCTTATTCAAACCATTATTTTGTTGAAATATTTTGATTCAGGTTGATTTTCAGCTTAAAAATGAGCCAAATCGAAAATTTGTTCATTTCAGCCTAAATTTGGGATTAAAGAAATAATTTTTTTCTATTTTGCGTTTAGAATAAGTCTATTTCAGCACCCAAATGACGTCATTTGAGTGCTTTAATAAGTCATTGGCGTTAATTTAATTTTAGTGACGGGCTTTTTCACTATTCATTTTCAAATGTGAAAATAAGAATTATTTTTATTTTTCACAGCTGCCTAAAATTATTCCACATAAGTGTCAACCGTCTGAAAATTCTCTAGAAAAAAAAATTAAAAATTTTCGTCTTTTAATTTATAAAATGATAAAAAACGGCAAAATAGAAAAAATTGTATAAAGCACTTGTTGCAGAAGGTTCTTCAACCACTCATATGTTCTTGTATAGAACCTTCTGCAACTTGTACTTTAATAAACTATTATAAAATTAATTTAGACTAAATTCTATATTAAAATCGGGCAAAATTGGGTTGACAATAGCCAAAACTGCTTTATTTTGGAAGAGAACTCTTATTTAAGCCATTATTTTGTTGAAATACTTTGATTTAGGTTAAAATTTGAAATCAAAAAAAAATATATAGAAACCACTTTTAAACACTCATTTCTTTGATTATCGCCAAACGTTACATAAACACCCATTTCGTTCTTTTTCTTAAATTAGAAGTTTAAAAGCTATACAAATAGTACAAAAATTTAAATTTATTTCACATCACATTTTAAATTATAGTTAGTAGCCCAAAAATTCAACAATTTTTTAAGATTTTATTAGTAAGAATCAAGGCAGCTACAACTTACTTCAGAATGCTTTTTTAAATTAAATTAAGTAAATTTTAATGCTTTTGAAGAGTAAGAAAAGTACCGTCTCAAAATAGTGTTTTTTAAGATTTACCAGCCACAGCTTATAGAAGAAAGAGTAAAATTTGAGACAAATTCGATCTTAGTAATTAAATTGTCCTAATTTATTGAGGTACATACTTCAAATGAATAATAGCGTTGCATTAACCGCAAAAAAGGTTTTGAAAAATGTTTTTTATACTTTGTAAGAAAGAAACCTTGCACTTACATAATCACTAAACCACAATTTATTTTTTTCTACTGATTGTTTATTAGTAACCTCTTTCATTAACAGACAGATAGACAATTTAAAAATAGTCAAAATACAAATTTTCTAATAAAATGTCAAATCTATCAAAAGCTACAATCAATACCTACAGTATTGGATAACTATAACTCGTTTCTTAATTTCTCTTACTAACAAACTCGTTTGTTAAATAACTGTTAATACTTAAGAATCAACGAATTAATTCCGACTTTCAGAAAACAAAATCAACAATAAAATAAGTTCAGAGAAAAATTCTAATGCCTTTTTACTACACCCTATTGGAAAATTGATGAAAAATTGTTAGAAACACACCAACTGTCACACGAGTAAAAATATTTATCCAATCTATCTGATGTGCTAATTGGGTTAAGTAGCGAAATGCACAGAGGCCGAGAAAGTTATCTCTATTTACAATACATTTTTGAACGCCTCCAAAGCCTTGTCATACACACTTTCCCACTTAGGGAGCAATAAATCCCATATTTACCTAATAAATCTTCAAGTTCAGTCGGTTTTACCCACAAAACATTCCATCAAATGTAAAATACGTCTTTTACGTAACAACCACAAACACGCAATTAAAACTAATAATTTTATTTATTTGTACAAAAAATTTTTTGCAGTGATAAAACCCTCTCGCCTTTCGCCGCCCCGGCCGAAAGCCGGTCAAGCCTTCGCCAAGCCCTCCCCCAAATCCTGGCCGTTTGCGTCAAAAACGTCCTCCTTCTAGGCTTCGGCATGACACTAGGCTTTCCCACAATTCTCATTCCCAGCCTCTCGGGGAGCGACCCCAACGAGCCTATCTCTTTGGGCCAGGAAGCCATTTCGTGGATTGGCTCCATCAACCTCATCTGTGTTCCAATAGGGTGCCTCCTCTCGGGGGCTGCAACCCAGCCCATCGGGCGGCGGCGAGCAATGCAACTCGTAAACATACCTTTTCTAACAGCCTGGCTCCTCTTCTACTTCTCCACCGACGTCTGGCAGATTTTCCTCGCTTTGTGCATCACCGGAGTCACCGGAGGCTTGCTCGAAGCCCCCGTAAGTACCACGCTTTTCCGGTGTGTGTCTTCCACTAACCACCTTCACGCTCTTTCTCTGTTCCTCAGGTGCTTACATACGTTGCTGAAATAACACAACCGCACTTAAGGGGAATGCTGTCTTCGACTAGCACCATGGCGGTCATCTTGGGGGTCTTGGTTCAGTTTCTCTTAGGCACTTTCCTTAACTGGAGACTTGTAACGCTTTGTAACTGTGTTTTCCCGGTCGTGGCTTTCGTTCTTTTGATTTTTGTTCCGGAAACTCCAATTTGGTTGATTTCCAAAAACCGGTATCTCGATGCCCGGAAAAGTCTGGCATGGTTGCGAGGCTGGACAAGTCTCAACGAAATCGAACTCGAATTCCAGGATTTGTGTAAACAATTAGGCAAAGCGAGCGAAATCGGAATCGACAATCCGGAAAATTCCCTAAACCATAAATTATCAAAACTGGATCATTTGAAACTTTTCACAAGGAAAAACTTCTTTTGGCCTTATTCACTAGTTGCTTTAACGTTTTTTCTCGGACATTTTAACGGAATGAACGCTTTACAAACATACGCGATCAAAATTTTTGCCGCGGTTAAATCACCAATTGACAAATATTACGCCACAGTTATTTTAGGGGTTGTAGAATTGTTGGGATGTGTTGCATGTGTTACACTAGTCCATTTCACGGGAAAAAGGGTGATAAACGTCATTTCTTTGATAGGTTCAGGTTTGTGTTTCTTCATAGTTGCCACCTACACCTACATTTCTGATATCAAACATTTGGAAGGGCCTCAACCCCCAGATCTTAGACATAACTGGATCCCAACATTCTTTCTCATCACTGCCGCCTTTTTGTCATATGTTGGTATTCGAATTTTGCCGTGGATTTTGACGGGAGAAGTCTTCTCGAACGAGACTCGAGCCACGGCTTCCGGGCTTTCAGGTGCCATCGGCTACATTTTTGGTTTTTTGGCCAACAAGATTTTCCTCTCAATGGTCACAGTGTTCACTCTTCCGGGAACTTTCTGGTTCAATTCCACTGTTAGCATCCTTGGTGCCATTTTACTTTATTTCGTTCTCCCGGAAACGGAAGGCAAGACATTATACGACATCACTGAACACTTTCAGGGTAACACAAAACTAGACAACAAAGTCCGAAGAAACGGAATCGACAATAAAGCCTTCGAACTCGAAGAAAGTCGTGTCTAGATGACTCACAAGACTGAATAAATAACTTTGTGCCATTGTGTTTTCTTTTATTGCACCCTAGACTAGTACTAACTTTGGGCACATCTAACTCGACTTTAAATAACCCAATTTTTCTCTTCCAGACTCTCACTTACGTTGCAGAAATCACTCTACCTAGTCTTAGAGGGATTTTATCATCAACCAGTGGCGTGGCCGTAATTTGCGGAATTTTAGCCCAATTCTTACTAGGAACCTTCTTGAATTGGAGGATTGTTGCTCTAGTGAGCGTAGTTGTCCCAATTGTGTCTTTCTTTCTCCTGTTTTTCGTCCCTGAAAGCCCCTATTGGCTCATATTGAAAAATCGCCATGAAGACGCAAGAAAATGTATTGCTTGGTTGCGTGGATGGACAACAGTCGAAGAAATCGAACCCGAATTTACCGAATTGTGCAAACAAATCAGTTCAACAGTGAGTGAAAAACCCACCATTATCGACAAGTTAAAACTTTTTACAAAGAAAAACTTCTTTTGGCCCTTTTTGGTAGTGTCTTTTGCTTTCTTCATGAGCCAGTTTAGTGGTACTACTCCATTACAAATCTACGCAGTCAAAATTTTTGCAACGTTGAAAGCACCCATCGATGAGTACTACGCAACTGTCGCCATGGGTGTTGCTGAGGTTCTTGGGTGTGTATTAAGTACTTGCCTGGTACATTACACCGGGAAAAGAAAAATGAATTTTTTCTCGTTAATTAGTTGTGGCCTTTGCTTCCTCATTGTTGCAACTTATGCCTACTTGCATAATATCAACCATTTAGAGAAATTTTCGTCAATTAACCGTTCCGGTGATACGAGTTGGTTACCGATGGTTTTTCTTATAACTGCGGCTTTTTGTACCCACACTGGGATAAAATTGTTGCCGTGGATGCTCATCGGAGAGGTCTATTCGAACGAAACTAGAGCTACAGCATCTGGGTTTTCGGGTGCTGTGAGCTACGTTTTTGGCTTTATTTCAATCAAAATTTTTTTGTATTTAGTCAACTGGATCACGCTTCCTGGTACTTTCTGGTTTTATTGTGTGATGTGTTTTGTTGGTACCATTGTTCTTTACTTTATTTTGCCCGAAACTGAGGGAAAAACTCTCTTCGAAATCACCGAACACTTTGCCAGTAATTCTAAGTTAAGCAACAAAGTAACACGAATCAAAGATATCCGCAAAGGCGAAATAAATAACGCTTATGTTTCAAATGACGAAACTAGAGTCTAATTCTTCCTTTCTTCTCTCTTCTAGTCTAGTTTATTATTACCGATGTTTTTTCCAGACTTTGACGTACGTTGCTGAAATCACTCAGCCGAGTCTCAGAGGAATTTTAGCATCCACAAGCACAGTCTCTGTGATCTCAGGTATTTTAGCCCAATTCTTACTAGGAACATTTCTGGCTTGGCGAACAGTAGCTTTAGTTAGTTGCATTGTCCCTTTTTTCTCCTTCACTCTCCTCTTCTTCGTCCCGGAAAGCCCTCATTGGTTGATTTCGAAAAACCGGTTCCTGGATGCCCGCCAAAGCCTGGCCTGGCTGCGAGGCTGGACCGACTTAACCTCAATTGAGCCAGAATTCAAGGAACTCTCCCAACAAATCACAACCCGTCTTGAACTCAAATCCCCCTCCTGGAAGCTTTACTTCCGGAAGAATTTCCTCTGGCCTTACTGTCTAGTCTCCTTTACGTTCCTTCTGGGACACTTTTCGGGAATGACCACCCTCCAAACGTACGCTGTTAAAATTTTCTCCGATTTGAGAGCCCCCATTGATAAATACTACGCAACAATATTCCTGGGGGTGGCCGAAGTTTTCGGGTGCCTCCTCAGCGCGTGTTTGATCCACTACGTGGGAAAAAGAGTGATGAACTTCTTTTCGCTACTCGGCTGCGGCTCGTGTTTCCTCATCACAGCTTTCTATGCACAATCGAGCCAAACCAGCGACTCCAACTGGATTCCAATGACTCTCCTCATCGGGGCCGCTTTCTTCACCCATGCTGGTATTAGAATCCTACCATGGATGCTAGTAGGAGAAGTGTACTCGAACGATACCAGAGCCACAGCCTCAGGGTTGTCGGGAGGCTTGAGCTACATTTTTGGGTTTATTTCGAACAAGAGTTTCCTCAAAATGGTGGCCTTTATGACGCTTCCGGGGACGTTTTGGTTTTATAGCGGGTTTTGTTTCGGAGGAGCTGTTATTATGTACTTTGTATTACCGGAAACTGAAGGAAAAACTTTGTTTGAAATTCAAGAACACTTTCTCGGGAATCTCAAAATGGACAATAAAGTGGGGCGAACGAAGGACATCACAGGGATAGGAGAAGTCAATAAAGGGTTCACGGGAGATGAGGAAGACGCTAAAATTGAGAGTGAATTATAACTATGTATTTTGAAAGTGCTGTAACATTTTTATTTATGTAATAAACAATGTTATTTCGTTAAAATTTTATTTTGGTTGTATAGGCAACCAAAAATACAAATGTGTTAACATATAGTCTAAATATTTTAGTGTCTTAAAATGTAAACCTGATAAACTCGTCATGTCGTAGGATCATTATTTAATTTATTTACCTGTATCGATAATAATAAATTAAATAATTACAAGACACGCGATAAAAATTACTTATAAAACATATTTTTATGGCAAGTGTCAACAGTTGGGCCTTGAAACTTAGAATAAATTGATAAAAACATAAAATTAGGTACGTTATTTCTTATCTAGCAAAATTATTGTTTATGTGTACAATGCTTGGCGCCTCCTTAAAATAGGCCTTCCCACATGATTGCGTCAAGCACGTGAGCCCAAAAACACCCTTTTGCCCACTGCCAAAGAATGTTGTATGTTTTCTGTTGACACCGAAGAGTGACGTCGACGTCACGCGTTTAAAAATACTTTCCATCTCGATGCGTCGCGACGTCTTTGAAGAGGTCACTCAGTCGCATCCGCGGTGCGATTTTGAAGCAATTTTCCGGACTGTATCCCAAACGTGTGCGATTTTCTGTGTCTGTGGCGTCTGGAATGGATCGGGACGACGACGACGGCGTCGGATACGTCGCCGAAAGCCACTATTTGAAGAGCCCCACGGTGGCCGAACAGCAGGCCATGGCTCTCCTTCAGATACCCCCGAGGGAAGGCCGGGAGGGGAGCATCTCCTCCAGCGTCAGCGACTTGGATGTGCCTATCTACTCCTCGGAAAACCTCACCACGACCTCCAGAAGACCCATTCATTCCGTAAGTGGGAAAGTCACGTCGTAGCTTAAACCGGTTGTCGTGACAACAACAATCATTTGACACTTGGGTTATGTGTCAAAATCACAATATATAACACGCGTTGTCTTGGTAACTACAAGTTATATCTTTGACAATTCTTTGACACACTGTCAAAGCGGTGTTATTCAACCGAAGTTTCAAATATCAGCGCGGTAAACGTCACGACACACCCGCCGGCTCGACCAATGAGGGCCCGGCGTCGTGCCAAGCCTTCTTAATCGATTTTATAAATAACCTAACACATTTTGCGCAATAATCTCGGTTCGCCTTGACTTTTAGACGATTCGAGTTATGTTTAAATAGAATGAAAGGATTTCCGCGATAAATTCGTTGTAATATTGGCACATTTTGTGCAATTAACGTAAAACACGTGACTTGGTGACGTCACGTGGCTTCGAGGGCGTCCTAAGGTCGAGCTTTCCACGGATTTCCATCGTAGCTTTTCCGCGTGACGTGCGATTTTCCCGAATTGTAACAGATTTTTCTGATTTGGATTGTTGGGTATGTGTGGATAGGCATGCTTTCATTGTTTTGCATCCAGTAGGTTGCGATTTTGGTTAAGTAGATTAGAAATTGTTTTTGGGTTTGTTTTTGTTTCTGAAAATATGCTTTACTTGAGAATAAAAATAGACCAAAATTAGAAAGTTGTTGATTTTATTTACTCCAAACTCGTTTTTAATTAGTTTTTGACGTTTTACAAGTTAAAGAAAAGTTGGCAAGTATTTGACACATTCCACAGGTGTCTAAATGAATAAACAAGACTATTAAAAAACTTTTTGTTAATTTTTTCACCAAAATATCTTGCATTTTCTTTAAATTTAAAGTGTCACTGATCTTCTGAGTATCAGGCAAAGGCCGCAAAGATCATCGAACTTGAAAAATCAGAATTGCACAAGACATATTTAATTAATTGGTTTTTCCAAATAAATAACAAAAATTACGACACAATCAGTTCCGAATTGCTGTAATGCTGTAGTAACGAAAAATTGCACAATACTTATTTAGTTGCTACATCAAAAATAACAGATAACAAAAAAAATGAAGCTTATTTACTGTTACCTAGCACTTGCCTAATTGTAATTGTCACGATTTTGGTTGTCCTCCGCAATTCGGAACACATACTAAATCTCTTCATTAATTAATTAAATTATCAGTTGTCAGTTATGACTTAAATAAATGTATATTTTCAAACATTTCTCGCGGATTTAAGTTATCTTTGTTGTGGACTTTGGTTATTTTTAAATTTAATTATCCTCATAATTCTTTAAGCAAACAAGAATCTCTTAATTGTTTTTGCACTTCTCAAAGCGATTTTTTTATTTTGAATCATTTCTTGTTTTATATTTTGCTTACTAGTAAAAATTTTGGCAACAGTTTCGTTTCATTCTCTCATTTTTTCTCACTTGTTCAAATTTTAGCCCAGTTTTGTCAATGTATCGACCCCACCTCTACCGAATTTTAATATTTTTTTGTGATTTAACGCAGCTCAAACGTGATGGATTCTGAGGTGAGCCATTTTAATTGGTCGAATCGTGTCTAGACTTACAATTAAATTAATTTGTTTAATGCCGCTCTAGAAGAAGGAATTAGATAGTAAAGACTCAAACACCAACACTTCAACAACAGCTTCGGCCGTTTCAAAGATTGATTCGGTAGGTATAAATCTTGTTTACTGTTGGAGGATGCGACCACTTGACCACGTTAACATCAATTAACGGTAATTTTTCGAGTAATTAAGTCGAGAATAGGGCGTTTTTGGTCAATTTTCTAAGAATAGAAGTGTCAGTTGATTTAATTGAACGAGTAAATAGTGGCGGAGCAAAGAACTGAACTTAACCAGTTTTGAGGGTCGGTTTGTCAAGTGGTGGGTGGAATTTTGCGAAATTATCGTATCTATCAACGATATGGTGTTATTTGTTTACAATGATAAAGTTTTATTACGACAGATGTTGGATTATTAATGGTTTTATAGAGGAAATGTCATTTTTTTAGATTAAGGGAATTTTAAATGGCTTAAAGTTAAGTTAGAGGGATTCGAAGTCCAAAAGTGCAAACTGAGATTTATTTAGAAATGAAATCAATTTATCTGAAATATTCGTCGTAATTATTTAATTTTCTAATATTTATAATTAGAAATAACGGACACCAAATGCAGAGTGGGGCTGATATCTGGCTAATTTGTTTACTGTTATCAGGAACATTTGAAATACGACGCTATTGGGCCGTTATCAGCCCTAAAATTGGATCAATTAGGAAAACAACCATTTTTCAAATATTTTTATATATTTACATAAATAATTATTTATCATTTTCGCTCTTATCACAAAATGCTTAACCATTATTTTTATAAAAAATAAATTCAAAATACCACTCACTTGTAATCTGGTTTTGTGGGTCTTAATTAATTTCAACTCAACAAAAATCTAAGTAAGACACAGTTTCAAATTTACGCAATTGTCATAGATGTATAATTTTGAGTGGGAAAAATATTTACTTTATTTATTCTTATCAAAGTGTGGTACGTTACGTGTTAGTGAACTTTTATCAGACTCAAAAATTTGATCAATTATGGGAAATGGCCATTTTGAACATGTAATGAAGAAATAAAATTTCTGGTTCAGGCAAATTTGGAATTTCGAACTCATGTTTGGATGATTTTAAGTTAAGTTGTAAAATTTCCAAGGATTTAGAAAATTTTGCTGGAATTTTTGAAACTTTGCAACTCCAAATAATAAAAATTGGTCTTTATCAGTGCAAAAACTCAAAAAAAGAAACCATCACTTTGCCTCTTGTTTATTCCATATTCATCACTTTCAATGTCAGCCTCCATGACCCTCATTGTAAACAAGTCGCCTCTATAACCCATTTAAATCAATTTGAATATCAATCAGTTAGCTACATTTCCACTTTTCGGCCCCACCCATCGCCCATATGGGCTCTTCGTGCGTTTTTATTGCTTGTAATTGATCAATTTGGTGTCTCCCATCTCTGGTAATAAAGCAACATTCCCATTGTTGATCCCACCACAATTCTTCCGTTCCGGCAAACATTACGGTCTTCCACGTCCAGTTTTGCTACCTACGTTGACCAGTATGCTGTGACGTATACCTGCGTCTACCCTTTTGATTCTTCTTGCATGGGCAGTGTTGTGTGGTGGGTTCGAGTAATCTGTGTGGCGTGAGATTTCCTCTAGTAAAATGGGACAAGAGGAGAAGGTTTGTACGCATCTGTTTGTATTTTTCAACGTCATGATTTAAATGCAATTATGGTAATTTAATTGAACACATTTCTTGATTTTCTAACCAACTTGAGGAGAATTTCAATTGCATTATATGCATTTGTGTGATTTGAATTTTGTCAAGGACGAATTATCAGCATTGCAAGATGTTATTATAAAATTATTATTATTTATCAAACGTACCTATTTGATTGTTCTTGAATTAATTATTTTCTCTAGTCATCAGTGATTGTACAAGTTCAGGGATTATATATTTTTGTTCTCTGTATCTTGAGTAAATATTTAAAGGAATTTGGGTAGGAAACAAAGTTTCAAAGTTTAATACTAGAAAATATTGCGCAATTGATATTTATTAGAGAATCACCACTACTAAGGTCATTTTCGTAGAATAAGTTTAGATTATATTTTGCTATAATTTGACTATGATTTCATAATTATTTTTAATTATCAAGATTTAGGAAGGGAAATAAAGTGTAAAACAAACAAATGGAAGGGCCCAAGTTTGTCCTTTGAGTTTGAGGCTCTTTTTTCAACGTTCACAGTCTTTCTTATGCTTAGGTTTTATGACAGGAGTTCGACTTTTGATCTTTATCAAAATTATATGACATTTTTTATGCTTTCTGTTTTATTGTCTACATTTTACTTATTTCGTGACAATTAAATCGCTAGTAAACTTGGAAAGTAAATTGTATTAGCCGGTAGTGTTAATTTCGATTTCGATACTTTAGTGACTTAAAAATTTACAAAAGTAAGTAGAAAGACACTTATTTCGGTATACAAAAGTTTTTTATTTTCTGATTTTTTTTACACAATTTTTTCTAGTAAATGCTTTGATAAAAATAAAATGTAGTTTTAATAATGAATAGTCCATAATACATAATTTATGTCATAATTTATAAGTTTTCAAGGAAATGCAATAAATTAAATACAGGGTGTCCGGAAACTTGGGCATCTCCTTGAAAGGGACTAATTGGGTAGTCCCCAAGAGTACTGAAAAAATGTTTAAAATATTCTATCTGTCAAAAAATTTTGACATTTATTATTTGACATGTGATATTTTTTATGTCTATTTAATGGTACAAAAATTTTGCCAATAAAACTCACAAATGACACTTTAGGATAGAACTTTTTTGTATCCTCTTCTAATATCCTGTACTTGGAAACTTTGGAAAATTATTTTTTCAGCAAAAATAAATAACAATAATATAATATTAAAAACTTTTTTGCTCAAACTTGAACAGTTTTTTTGTTATCAACTGTTTGCTTGTCTTAGATAAAATGAATACAAATTTTCTATTTCCAAAGCCTACTTTCTTTAATTTAATTTAATTTTCAAATTGCCTAAAATCAAAAGTTAGTGAGCTTGTTGAAAGACTATTTAATGAGGAATCTAAAAATAATAAAATATACAGGGTGTTCTATTTAAAAAACTGAAATTAATGTCACTTTCGGTGCAACAGGAAGCAGCCATCCATGCCAAACAAGAAACTGTTGAACTTTGTTTCAAGAAGTATTGGCAGATCTTAAAAATAATGGCTTGGGGCGTTTTTTATAATACAGCCTGTATAATAAATTAACTCATTTTATGAGTCAAACCATCTATAAATTTGTTTCGTTAAAAAAAAATCTTATTCTGAGATATAAAAAGGTGTTTTACTTAATACTCTTTACTTCAAAACAAAAATTAATTGTGTAAAGATTATAAAAAAGGTGCAGAAAGCTGTGAAAAATATATCCAAAAAATACTATCTAATTTATCAGAAGATTAAATTAAAAAATTCTTATCCACTATATGACGAAAAACAATCTTCTAAGTATTTGATCGCTTGATAAGATAACTGTAATAACTGTAATTGGTTGAAAAAAAGGGCTTGTCATGAGAATGACTAGTTCAAAATTTTAAGCCATTATTTTAAATAAAAATTAAAACTAATTGTAATGTTACTTACGTAGGTAATTAATTAGAGTTTATAAAAACTTTCTCTGATGAAAATAAAATTAAAAATACGAAGACAATGTATAAGAAGTCAAAAAATAATAAGAAAAATTAAATAAAAATTTTATCTTTCTCCAAAGAATTTTACAATAACGAATTTAATCCTTTGAAGAAGCCAAATAAATAAAAAATAAATAAAGGGTGTTAATAAATATTTGAATTTAAATTTTTACTGAGAATAGAGATAAGTTTTAAAATAAATAAAAGAGTAAATGTATAAATACTCTATTTGTAAATACAGACGAAAGTGCAAAGTAATGAATAAAATAAAATTTTTCGCTGCCGTTTTATTTTAACACCTGATGGCGCCCATTTAAGATAAGATTTTTGTAAATTCCTGGAATTTTTATTTTCCATTATCTCACTGCACAAATTCTGAGAAAAAAAATCATGAAAATTGCACGAAGTTGCATTTAGCACGCCGATAAACCCAAAAATAATTCTCCATTCATCCACTTAATCATTTTCGTGTGATTACAAAAAGACCATATTTTCGTCTTCTAGACGTATATCCCGCCGACTTTGACCCCATAATTCTTACCAGATCGCTTATGTTTGCTCAATAAGTAAACATTGTTAACACATTCCGTTATCATCTCATGACGCGCCCACCATTTCGACCAATCGTTCCATGAAACCTCCTCACACCCTCACATCTGTTCAAACCGCGACCGCGAGTGCGAGAAAATGGGCAAAGGTGGCGAAAAATTAAACCTCCAAGTGGAGAACGGCAACGAGATTGTTGGTGACAAAGCAGAAGCACCGGATTTAAAGCACGTAAGTGAACCGGAAGTTGGTGAATAGAGGCAAGAAGCGTGAACCGGAAATGTAATTTTAATAATTCGAAAATTAGGTGACTTGTGGCATATGATTTCCCTCGACGGATTTCCGGAGAGATAAATTTTCCTCAGTGGATTTTTTCGACGATATCTTGTGACGATTGTAAATCATTTTCAGGGTTTCAACGGCAAGCTCATCTTTGCGATCATTGCGTCAGCTCTGGGGTCCTCCTTCCAGCATGGGTACAACACGGGAGTCATCAACACCCCCCAAACAGTAAGTTTATTTGTTGAAGTTTCACTATTACAGAAAACTCATATTTTATCAATGAAAAATAATAATTTTCCCAGGTTTTAGAGGAATGGATTTCACAAGTTGTGGGGAACCGTACTGGCATCCCCCCATCGGCCTCCTCGGTGACCCTCGTTTGGTCCCTCGCCGTCTCAATTTTCTGCGTGGGGGGCATGATCGGGGGCGTATGCACCGGCTACGTCGCTGACCGATTTGGTCGCAAAGGGGGCCTTCTCCTCAACAACATCCTTGTCTTCTTAGCTACTATCTGTCTCGGTTCTGCTAAAGCCGCCTCTTCGCATGAACTTCTCATTCTCGGAAGATTCCTCATTGGGATAAACTCGGGGCTAAATGCCGGTCTCGCCCCCATGTACCTTGCCGAAATCTCCCCCATTAACCTGCGAGGGGCTGTCGGGAGTGTCTACCAACTAGTCATCACGATTTCGATCCTTGTTGCACAAGCCCTGGGGCTGAAATATGTCTTGGGGACCCCCGAACATTGGCCCGTGTTGTTTGCCCTGACTGCTGTTCCAGCGCTGTTTCAAGTCGTGACGCTTCCCTTGTGCCCCGAGTCCCCCAAGTACTTGTTGGCGTCCAAGGGGAATGAAATGGAGGCTCAGAAAGCCCTGGCTTGGCTCAGAGGCAGTTTGGCCGTCCAGGAGGAGATGGAACAAATGAAAGCGGAGAATGACGCGGCCAAGTTATTGCCAAAGGTCACAGTGAGGGAGCTGTTGACCAATAGGGCACTCCGAATTCCGCTAATAATTTGTTTATGTGTGATGATAGCGCAACAATTGAGTGGAATCAACGCTGTTATTTTCTTCTCGACTTCGATTTTTAAGGATTCGGGACTTAAGGATGACAGTGCGACTTTTGCAACGATGGGAATGGGCGCGATTAATGTCCTCATGACGATTGTATCCTTGGTCCTTGTCGAGAAAGCAGGACGAAAAACGCTACTTCTCATCGGATTTGGCGGTATGGCCATTGATACTCTTCTCCTAACCATAGCGATGAAACTGACGGTGAGTTTGTCAAAAATTTTGCCCAGAAATGTGACCCTTGACTTTTCAGACCGTCGAGCCAAATTTGAGCTACTTATGCATCGTCCTTGTTTTTATTTACATAATTATGTTCGCCTCCGGCCCTGGTTCAATCCCTTGGTTTTTGGTTGCGGAGCTTTTCAATCAATCGGCGAGGCCTACAGCCGCCTCTTTAGCCGTTTGTACCAACTGGACGGCTAACTTTTTGGTCGGTTTGGCCTTCTTACCAATTACGGTAAGTGCAAAAATATTGTATGTGACTCGTGATAATTTTTTTCATCTAGAACGAAATTGGCCCGTACGTTTTCATAATCTTCGTCATTCTAAACTGCTTATTCTTCCTTTTCATCTACAAGAAGGTTCCAGAGACGAAAAATAAAACCATCGAAGAGATTTCGGCTCTGTTTAGACAACAGTCGTACCAGTAATTTGGATATTTACTTGTAAATATTGACTGAGGTAAAAATATAGTCTTAAGTTAGGAGAATTATTTTTGAATACATTCGTAGTTATTTATTGTGGCAGATCTTCGAAATGAATAGTATCTTTGTGTGGTTAGGTTTTAAGGGGATCTGTGTGAGGCTCTCTTTTAGGATTCTAGTTTCCCGAATAATTTATTTATTTATTTAGGTTGTGGTAATGCTATGAATGTCTGCTACTAATTACGCAATTGTACTATTCGATACGAACTAAAAATGAAACCAAAAAAAAAACATAAGTGTTCGATGTGAATCAGGTTATCACTTTTTGTACAATTCCTTTAAGCAATTTACCGACCTGAGTTTATTTTAATAATGATATTGCAAATAATGTGTGTGCTATGTGTATGTGTGTAGGTGTAATATTTGTTTATAAAATAAGTTTAAAAAAATAAATTTTAAGTTTTTCAAACTCTTTGTTAATAAATTCATCCCTAAAGTTCTCTAACTGCTAAACGCCTGGTAAATCCCAGATATACAGGGTGATGAAAAAAAGGCGCCCACGATTGAAACAGGCGCATCCTCTTTTATTGAAACATTGTGACCATCATTCCAAAAATAGTCTAAATAGATTCTTTTTAAAATTTAAACAGTTTGTCTAACAGCACAAAGCGGCAATATTGCACAATTTTCTTTTACTAAAAAACTATTTCACTCAGGTGTTTTTCGTATCTAGGAAACCTTTTTGACTTTAATCGTTCAAATTTCACAGAACAAACAACATTGAAAATTGATTTTTTTGTTGCTACCGTTTCCAATAATTGAATATTACTTGGACATTTTCTGTATCCTAGGATATTTGCAATGTTGCAACATTGATAAATTTTCTTTGGAGCCAAGAAATGGTATCCAAACATCTTCAATAAAGTTTATTTCAATAGACATTTTTTTTAAGAACACCGTCAACAGTATCAAAATCTAGACTTTAACAATGAAATTATTTCAAAACTGTTAATTATATAGATTTCTCTTTTCTAAAAAGGAAAGTCTATATCTAACTGATAAGAGCACAAATCCAATTTTGGTTTTCGAATTCGTCTTTAATAAAAGATCACTTATAACGTGTGGGTTAAACGGGCGCCTTTTTTTCATCATACTGTACAGATCAACTAGTTTTTTTAAAAACTAAAATTTTTTTCATCGCCTCAAATTTTTTCGTCCTTCTATCGCATGTCGCGTTACAGCCGGCCGCGGAGTAGGGGGCCAATATGGCGGCGCCCATGCCTCGCATCAGCTGACCGTGTAGCATTTATATTCTTATTCATTCGTGCAAGTGCTCCGCGTTATTTGTGTGTTATGATCAGTGTATTGATGCGAAAAAAAGTTTCACTTGCATCGTGGTTTCTTTAAACCATAGCAGTTTTTTATATTGGCTAATCTCAAAAGTCTGAAAGCCATGTTCAAGTAAAAAATGTCGCTAAGTTAAAAACAATAAATTTTTATGATGTTTATTTTGAAAACTACATTTTTTAGTCTTTCCATTGACTCACAATTTCTTCCACCGTCTTGTTCTTGGTTTCTGGCACCATTTTGAGGATGAAAATGAAAAATATAACATTCAAGACGACAAAAATCAAAAACACGTACGGTCCAATAGCTCCCTAAAACACGGTTTATTTCAAGTTTTGATAAATATTTTCTTACCGCGATCGAAGGAAACGTTAAAGTGACAATAAAGTTGGCAATCCAATTAGTTGGAACTGCGAGGGAAACAGCTGTAGGTCTCGCCTCTTGATTGAAAATTTCCGTGACCAGAAACCATGGTATAGAACCAGCACCCGCAGCAAAAAGTATGATATAAATACCAATCAAAACGATACACACCCATGGAATCGCAGGATGTGATTTCTGAAAGTTTTGATGACTTTTTGAAAGTGCTATTGAGTACTCACCGAGAAATGCAAAGCCATTGATAGCAAAAGAGTGTCAATTGCCATTCCTCCAAAGCCGACCAAGAGAAGAGTCTTCCTTCCAGCGATATCGACCAACATCATGGAAATCACAGTCATGATAAGATTGACTAAACCAATTCCGATTGTGGCATACTGGGCGTTTTGTTCGGACAAACCGCCACTTATGAAGGTTTCAGTTGAGTAGAAAATAACCTGAGAAGGTTTGAGTATTTTTGCAGTTGTATCGAACTTACAGCGTTGATTCCACTGAATTGTTGAGCTACCATAACGAGCATAGCGATCATCAAAGGAATTCTCAAGGACCTCTCTCGGAACATTTGTTTGAGGGTTACTTTTGGCATGGCTTTATTCGCCTCGTCTTCGTGCTTGAGTTGGGAAAACTCTTCATTGACATCCTCCGATTTTCGGAGAAATTTCAACGAGTTTTCCGCTCGCTCATTGTTCTGTTTAACACTCAACAAATATTTGGGAGACTCGGTGCAAAAGAAGAGTGTAATGACCTGGAAACAACCTCGGTGCAAAAATTTCGATGTTTGTTTATAGCCCAGTCAAATTAGACAAATCGGTGGAAAAAAATCCTACAGAGTTGGATTTTTTTAAACGCTTTCTTTATACTTGAGTAGACATACAGGGTGAATATAAAGTATGGAACCAAGCGGTTTTATTTTTAATCATTTACCTCCGGAAAATAATAATTAATATAAATTAAAGTAATATAAAAAATGTGATCGTAATTTCAGAACGAAATTTCGTTTTGTTTTTGAGTTATGCGATTTTTTTTTGTCAAAATTGCAATTTATGTGAAAAAAATTTTTTTTTTAAATTAAAAATAAAGCAGATAGTTGTAATCCTTAGAGTACAGCTTTCATGAGAAAAATATATAGTAGGTTGCCATTTAAAAAAATTAATTTTTTTGTAGAACTCAAAAATAAAAAGAAATTTCGAAAAAATTTATTCTTCTTAAATCATCACATTTTTATAGTACTTTAGCACTCATCAATTAGTTTTTTCAAAAAATAAATAGTTTAAGCAAAAAACGTTTGCTTCCATACTTTTTATTCACCTGGTATATCAAAAGTCCCCGAAGGTGAGGGGCGAGCTCGAGGAGGGGGAGGGGGAAAAGGTGTCTTTTTTTGTTTTTTTGCTTATATCTCGGAAATTATCACTCCTATAGGTTTTTATCTTCTTAGCAAAATTAAAGTTTACAAAATTTCCTGCAAAAATGTTTTTTTGCATTTTTGTTGTAGGACTAACCGTAAGCGAGTTATAGGGCAGAAAAGAAACATTATTTAAAAAAAAATGTGCTTTATCTGCATTTAAAACAGAATTAGTCTTGTAATTAAAAAAAACTGACAGTAAATTGAATTTACCAATACTTCATTAAAGGAAGAGGGAGTCACGAGGGTCTATAAATACAAACTCATCGTTTATATAATTTATGCAGAATTTTCTGTAGAAGTCTCTTTCTGCATCAAAATTTCCTACAAAAATGGTCCTATTCATTTTGTAGGCTTTAATTTTGATAAGCAGGCAAAAACTGTTAAGAGATACGCAAAAAAACAAAAAAAGACACTTTTAGCCCCCTCCCCCTCCTCGAGTTCGCCCCCCATCTTCGGGGACTTTTGATATACCAGGTGAATAAAAAGTATGGAACCAAGCGTTTTTTTCATAAACTAAGCACTTTACGAAAAAAATAATTAGTGTAGCGTAAAGTACAATTAAAATGTGACCATTTATCTAAAATAACATTTTTCGAAATTTTTTTTAGTTTTCGAGTTCTGGAATTTTTATTTTTTTTTTAAATGGCAATCCACCTTGGTAATTTTTTTAATTAAAGATTATGATCTAAAAATGACCTCTTGTTAAATAAACGACCCCCTCGTTCATGTTCGGAAAATCTTCGTGATGGGCTCGGAACGCAACTTTAACAATTTATTTAAAAAAAGTACTGACTAAAAAACAATTTTGTTTAATTGAGAGATCATTTTTAGATCATAATCTTTAATTAAAAAAAATACCATGGTGGGTTACCATTTCAAAAATTTTTTTTTTCCAGAACTCGAAAACTAAAAGACATTTCCAAAAATGTTATTCTTGATAAATGGTCACATTTTAATTGTACTTTACGCTACACTAACTATTTTTTTCGTAAAGTGCTTAGTTTACGAAAAAAACGCTTGGTTCCATACTTTTTATTCACCTGGTATGTCTACCCAAAAATAAAGAAACCGTTTAAAAAAAATTCCAAATCTCTAGGATTTTTTTCCACCGATCGCCCTATTTTTATCTATTTGACTGGGCTATTATACCTGGAAAATCCCGAAAGCAATGGGAAGCAAGAAAAGGATGTCCCAATGTTTGTTTCCTAGCATCATTTCAAGTCCCACAATTTGGGAAATAAGAATGGAAATTACAATAAGTAATTGATAAACACTCCCAAGGGCTCCTCGAAGATCCACGGGCGAAATCTCTGTGAGGTACATGGGACATAGACCGGCATTGAAACCACAATTTACCCCGATGATCAACCTCCCCAATATCATCATCTCGTACAAGTTTGCCAGTTTTGCAAAACCCATCAAGACTGACGCTATAAAAACCAGAACGTTGTTGTAGAGCAACGCGGATTTGGGGCCGAATTTAGTCGATACCAGTCCACTCAAAACCCCTCCGATGGTGCCCCCCACGTTCATAATGGACGTCATAACACCCCACAGCACGTTGATTTTTGACTCAGATACAGAACCCAGTCGGTCACCCCATACCGACTCTATCCATTCTTTCAAAATCTTGAAAAGGTTTCTCATTAAACGGTCGAAAATTTTCGAAACTTACAGCTTGGGGGACGTTGATCACTCCGGTGTGGTACCCATGCTGGAACCCAGAGCCCACTGCTGCAGCGACGATTGCAAGAACTAGATTACGATTGAGACCACCCATTCATCGGAAAAATTGTGACAGTTTGATTTTTTCACAACCATTCACAACAAACTCGATTGAGTAGATGGCAAAATTAAAATGTCAGTTTGTACCAGATTTGTTTTGGCAATTTTGGTCACTAGTCTAGGTTCGGGGTTCCAGCATGGTTATCACATTGGAGTGCTCAACGTTCCGGCAAAAGTGAGCCAAACACTTGGCAATGTTCTGTAAAAATTCGCCTCCAGGTTCTCCAGAAATGGATAAGTCATATCAAAATCCATGAAGAAGAGGCGGAAGAGCCAAAACGGAAAGAATTGTCCTTGCTTTGGTCCACAGCAGTGGCAACTCACTCAATTGGAGGCATACTCGGGTCTTTCATGATTGGCATCTTCGTTGATAGTTTAGGTCGAAAACAGAGTCTCCAGTTCAACAATTTCATTGCTTTGGTCGCTGCTCCAACCATGTTTTTTTCGAAAAAGGCCAAGTCGTATAAAATGTTAATCATGGGTCGATTTATAGCCGGAATCAACTCCGGCCTAAACATGGGTCTATGCCAGATATACCTAAGTGAAATTTCCCCAGACAAAATTCGGGGAGCCGTTGGGAGTCTCTACCAATTTGCTATCAGTTGTTCCATTTTAGTGTCACAAATTGCCGGAGTTTTCCTTGGAAGTGAAGACAACTGGCCGTATATTTTCTTACTCCCTGTTATCCCAGCTTTGTTTCAATTTTTTTTACTCTTTTTTTGCCCAGAATCGCCAAAATTTCTAATCACTCAATTAAGAGATAGAAAGGCTCTCAGAGCACTAATGTTGTTACGAAGCGAGCAAGACGCCATAGATGAATTCGAGATGTTGAAAGAAGAGGATAGTCTAGCGAAACAATTACGTGGTTTCTCCCTGAAACAGATTTTACGAAATCAAGTCATGTCCAATGTTCTGTCTTGTTGCCTTGTTTTAAATGTAGCCCAGCAAATGTGTGGCAAAAATGCCGTAAGTTGTGCGAGTTGTGAATTTTAGTAGTTTAATTTGAACTTTATTGAAGCTTACTTATTTTTCTGTTGAAATAATGGAAAACATGGGCTTGGCCTCAAGTGCGGTTTATAGCACTATCGGAATGAACATTTTATCTTCAATTGCCACACTAGGGGCTATTTTGACCGTCGATAATTTTGGCCGTCGCCCCCTCATGAAAATCAGTTTAATCGGAACGATTTTAACAACATTTTTTTTGTTCATATCCCTTTATTTGGCAGTAAGTTATTGATTTTGTTGACTAGAATGTGATTTTTTTACATTTTAGGAAAACGTTCTGCACGATTTGAAATATCTTTCTGTTGGTATTGTTTGTTTGTTTCATATTTTTTTTTCAATTGGCATTGGCCCAATCGCTGTGTTTATCACAGCCGAACTGTTCACTAATACAAACCGCACCATCGCAGTGATTTTAGCAACGGCGACCAACTGGTCATCGAATTTTATCATAGGACAAGCATTTCTAGCCCTCGATGTACAAAATAAATCCTCGTTTAGTGTAACACTCAAAAAATCGTTTCTAGAACGAAATCGACTTTTACACGTGCTTGGTTTTCCTAGTCTTGGACATTTTTTTCTTCTTTTACATCCGCCTCCGCTTGCCCGAAACCGCAAAACTCAGTTCGATTCAAATATTCAAAATGTACGACATTGAAGAAATAAACTTCTCATAAAATTTTTGTTTTACTGTCACTTGTCAATGTGTCGGAAAATCTACTTTGCGATCCTCGTCGTTAGTGTGGCTTCGGGTTTCCAGCACGGCTACCACTTCGCCATTGTTAATAACCCTTCAGAAGTGATGCAGGAATGGATTAAAGAACTGAAAATAAAACAAGAACGAATAAATCCAAGTCACGCCGGCGTGGATCTGATTTGGGCCGTCGTGGTGGCAATTTTCTCCGTCGGGGGGACAGTGGGGGCGCTCATGATCGGCATTTTTGCGGACAATTTCGGCCGGAAGGGGAGTCTCAAGTGGAACGCTCTTCTGGTCCTGGTGGCGGCGGCGATAACACTTTACTCGAAGAGGGCAGCGTCGTATAAAGTGCTTCTTTTCGGGCGGTTTCTGGCGGGGGTTACCACGGGATTGACCGGGGGGTTGTGCCAAATGTACTCGGTGGAAATTTCCCCCGATGAGATCCGGGGGGCCCTTTCTGGGGTCTACCAAGTCGCGATTAGTTTCTCGGCGTTTGTTGCGACAATTGCAGGAATTTTACTTTCAGAAAAGGACACTTGGCATTATATGTTTGTGATACCCGTATTTCCGGCCATTTTTCAACTTATTGCTTTATCGTTTTGCCCGGAATCGCCCAAATTCCTCTTGATCACACAAGGCAAAGACGCGGCGGCGGAAAAAGCGCTCAAATGGCTGCGAGAAAAAGACGATGTTGAGGAGGAGTTAGATTTGCTGAAAGAGGAAGATAATCTTGTCAAGGAATTACGAGGGACCTCTTTGACACGTATCCTCACAAATCCTCTCATGACCAATGCTTTGATCTGTTGTTTAATCCTGAATATAGCCCAACAAATGTGTGGAATTAAAACGGTAAGTTTGTTGTTTTTCTTCAAGCTTCACCATTTCTAAATTGAAGATAATTCAATATTCGACCTTGATTTTTGAAGAAATGAAATTAGGACGAAGAGTATCCTTTTATATCACTACAGGAATGAATTTACCTGGTGTAATTTCGTCTATAATTTTCTGTTTTATTATCGATAAGTATGGGCGACGTAAAATGGCACTAATTAGCTTGATAGGCTTGACTGTAATAACAGCTCTTATTTTTATTTCTCTATTCTTAGCAAGAGTAAGGATTTTGAGTAGTTTAAACCAAAATCAAGATTTTTAATTCAACAGAGACAAATTGTACCAGACATGAAGTACGTTACTATCTTATCGTACTTTGTATTCAACAGTTTTTATTGCATTGGTATTGGCCCTCTGGCATGGTTTATCCCAGCTGAGATGTTCTACCATACACCTCGAACCATAGCAGTTTGTTTATCAGTTGCAGCCAATTCCATATCTAGTTTTATAATAGGACAAGCGTTTTACGTTCTAAAGGTAAAAGAGTAATTCCATGCCAAAACGATCACTTTTAAAACCCATTGTTTCTGATTTTCCTAAATTTGAGATATGTTATACAACGTGTAAAAATAAGTGAAACGTATTTCACCGTTTTTTATTTTTTCAATGTATGTTGAAAAAACAGGGATGTAAAGAATTTTTATATAAAGAACAAATTCACATATTGAAACGATTTTTTTTAATAATAGATATAAGTAGCTACACTACGGACATAATAATACATGTATTTTAAAAATTTGTTATTAACAAATAACTTAAAAAAATATTGTTTAAACAAAAAAATAAACAATTAAATAAATAAAATAATCTTTAAAATTCTCAAAAAATATATGTAAAAACACTCAAATTTTTATTATGTTTTCACATAAGTTTCAAGACGGACGTTTGAAAAATGACTGAAAAAAAAATATTTTGAGAGCGTTGCATAGTGCAAATTAAATAGAAAAATTACCAATTACCGTCACTAATAAACTGTCAAGAAAACACGTAATTTCCAATAACTTGTTAACATTTATTTTTCAAAAAATATCAATAATATTTTGAGTAAATATTTCACAAATATGTATTTCACATATTACGTTTTGCTACATGGTGTGACAAAATTCCCGGACCAACGTGACATGGCATGTAAGGTAACATGAAAAAAATGTTAAAAAAATTCAATCTGTCAAAATAAAATTACATTTATTTTTTTAAATTTGACATTTTTTATGTCTATCTAATGATATTCATGATCTTGTATATGTTTTTTTTTTTTTTAATTATTTAAAAAAGGTACAATAATTTTGCCAATAAAAGCCACAATTAACATTAGACTGAGTTACAATTTAGGATACAGCTTCCTTCTTTCCTCTTCTAATAGCCTGTAGCAAAAAAACATGGAATAGTATATTAAAGTACAAGTTGCAGAAGGTATCTATCTATCTATTCAAGCACAAATTTGAAATTCCGAAACGAGCCGCGTAGCGGCGAGTTGAGGAACAAATGAGTGCTTGAAGAACCTTCTGCAACAAGTGCTTTATACTATTTTTTTTATTTCGCCGCTTTGTATCATTTTATAAATCAAAAAACGAAAATTAAATTTTTTTTCTAGAGAATTTTGCGACGGTTGGCGACATTTATGTGTGGAATAATTTTAGGCGGCTGTAAAAAATAAAAATTATTCTTATTTTCACATTTGAAAATGAATTGTGAAGAAAGTCCGTCACTAAAATTAAATTACAGCGAACGACTTAGTCGCTGGAATAGACTTATTCTAACACCGAAATAGAAAAAATTATTTCTCCAACAGAAAAAAATATAGTAAAAGTGCAAAATTTAAACTCTCATAACTTCGAAATTTTTATAGATAGATTTTTTTTACATTTTTTTCATCTTACCTTACATGGAATGTCATGTTGGTCCGGGACTTTTGGCTCACCCTGTATATCTATCTAATCGACAAGTTGAAAGACTACGCTTTTTTAAATGATCGATTTAGTCGAGCGAAGCTCATAAAAGGTAGATATGCGAAATCTCCATACTTTTATTCTAATATCAGAAAATAGAATAAAAAAATATAAAGAGTACTCTTCCTCAACAGAGGAATTTGTATTCATTATTGATATTTTTTGAAAAATAAATGTTATGTTATTGGAAATTATGTGTTTTCTATACAACAGTTTATTAGTGACGGTAATTGGTAATTTTTCTATTTCATTTCCAAGGAAACGCTACTTTCAGGCGATCTTAGGGGATCATGCACTATATAGCTCTCTCAAAAAAAATTCTTTTTGGCCATTTTTAAAACGTCGATCTTGAAACTTATGTGAGGACTAGTAAAAATATGAAAGTTTTTACATAAATTTTTTCAGAATATTAAAAACCTGCGTAATCATTTATTTTTTTGTTTAAACAATATATTTTTAAATTATTTGTTAATAACAAATTTTTAGAATATATGTATTATTACGTCCGAAGTGTAGCTACTTATATCTATTATTAAAAAAAAATAATTTCAATATCTTGATTTATTCTATAGATAAAAATTCTTTTTGTTACGAGGTACTTATTTTTGTACATCCCTGTTTTTTCAACATACATTGAAAAAATAAAAACGGTGAAATACGTGTCACTTATTTTTACACGTTCTATAACATATCTCAAATTTACAAAAATCAGAAACAATGAGTTTTAAAAGTGATCGTTTTGCATGGAATTACTCAAGACAAAACCCCTAATCAAAGCAAAATTCGGGAATTATTTGCAGAATGAAATCGGTGTCTACACAACTCTCATATTTATCGTTTTGGATGTTTTTTCGCTTCTTTACATCCATCAACGCCTACCTGAAACAAACAAACTTAGTGCAATAGATGTCATCAACATGTATAACATTCAGCAATAAATTATTCCCAAAAATCATTTATTGTGACACCTGTCAATGTCTCCTAAATTCTTTTTAGCTGTTTTCATCACGAGTGTTGGATCGGGCTTCCAGCACGGGTACCACACTGGTGTTGTCAATATTCCTGCAGAGGTCATAAGGGAATGGATCAGTCTTCTCAAAACCCTCCATGAGGACTCTACAGAATTAGATGTGATTTGGTCGACAACAGTGGCAATTTTTTCGCTTGGGGGGATAATTGGATCGCTAATGATTGGATTTTTTGGGGATACTTGTGGCCGAAAAAGAAGCCTATTTTGGAATAATTTCATCATTCTGGCGGCAATTCCAGTTATGGCTTTTTCTAAGAAAACCGAATCGTTTGTAATGTTCCTCAGTGGAAGGTTTTTCTCCGGGATTAATGCCAGTCTAAATGCTGGTTTATGCCAAATGTATTTAACCGAAATCTCCCCAGATAAAATCAGAGGAGCGGTTGGGAGTCTTTATCATTTTGTGTACGTTTGTTCTATTGTGATGTCACAAATCGCCGGTTTTTTGCTTGGAAGTGATGAAAACTGGCCGTATATTTTCGTAATCCCGGCTTTCCCAGCACTCCTTCAGCTTTTTTTACTTCCATTTTGCCCCGAATCGCCAAAATTTCTCTTAATCACACAGGGAAAAGACAGTGAAGCTACAAAATCACTCCAGAAGCTTCGGGGTCGTGAGGATATCACTCACGAGTTACGGTTATTGGAAGAAGAGGATAGTTTAGTCAAACAAATGCGTGGTTCCTCTCTGAAGATGATTTTTCAAAATCCGGCTATGGCTAATGCCTTGCTTTGTTGCATAGTCCTAAATATGGCACAACAAATGTGTGGCATTAATATGGTAAAAATTGTCACACTTTGGGTTTTTTTTTAAATTTTTTTGAAGATAGTGTATTATTCGACTCACATTTTTGACGAGATGAAAGTAGGTGCGTTAGAATCATTATTCCTGATTGTTGGAATGAGCACATTTTCGGTTATTATAACCCTTGGTTCGGTTTTAACCGTTGATTCTTTAGGTCGGCGTACTTTGATTGAGATAAGCCTGTTGGGACTTATTGTCACAACTATACTTATGATTTTTTCATTTCAGTTTTTTGTAATTAAACAAACCAAAATCTAGGTCACACTGGTTTTTCAACTTCTTTTGTAGGAATATGGACTATGCAGTATGAAATATTTCTACATTTGCTCCGTTTATTTGTTTAATGGTTTTCATTCTGTTGGTCTTGGAACAATTCCGAGATTTATCACCGCAGAAATGTTTCCTCACACTTCGAGAACTATAGCAATATGTGTAACTCTTGCTGTGAGTTGGTCGGCTAATTTTTTGATCGGAGAGGGAGCCCTAATCCTGAGGGTAAGTTATAAACAATTGAAAATAATTCTAATTGATTTTGTAGAGAGAAATCCGATCGTACATTTGTATCATCTATATTTTCTTGGACTTGGTGTTTTTCCTCATTTTGCGACAGCGCTTACCCGAAACTTCAAAACTTAGTGCTAAAGAAATAATAAGTATGTACGAGTACAATAGGGAACAATAAACCACTCGAAAACCAACTTGACTAAATTATTTTTGCTCGCAAAAAAATCCTTTTTTTAAAGGTACAAAAAAGGTTTTTCCAAAATAATTCCGCAGTGGTTGATTCTACGGCAAAAATGTTCAGATGAAAGTTAAAGAAAACAAAATTTCTCACATTTTTTGTATCAACATTTTTTTGTAAGTCTAATGTGTAACGAGTTACAGCGGCGAAAATATGAACATTTTTTCCAAAAAATAGTGAAACTCTCCATTTTGGACGGTAAATTTTGTAAGGTACAAATTACACTTGTTTTTAATGTTTTTTTCCGCACCACAATAATTATTCTATTTTAAATTACACTGATTTTTCTTGTTACATATAGGGTTATTCATAAATAAGGCTCGGATTATATGCAAAATGCATATTTGTTATTAAAAGCTATATCAACAAAATTATAAGTTTTCTATGCATATCTGATGTTTTTTGATTAAAATAGGACAAAATTGTTAAAGAGAAAAATTGTTTAAACTTTTGAGGTTACCATACTATTAATATTTTTTTCTTAAATAAAACGGTGTTTTATTTATTGTTTTACAAAGATATGTTCATGCATTTTATAAATGTACAAAAATATTTATTAAAAATGTTACAATTTATGTTAAAAACTTTATAAACGTTATCTGTTATCAAAACTTCCACCGGCCAAGAGGTGGTACGTTTAAACAATTAATTAAAATAAAAAATATATTGGCAGTGCTTCTTTACAACCTTTCAACATTCATCAATTTATTTAAAAAAAACGAGTAGTTTATTAAAAAAAAATCTTTAATACTTGTAAGTCAAACATTTTTTTAACAAAATGTGTTAAGTTTACAAAAAAACTTGCAATAATTCTTGTAACAAGCTCGTTGTCTAGAAAAAAAATTGTGGTAGATTTCCATTTAAAGATATTAATTTTTTTGGAATAGCAATTTTATAGCCATTGTTCACCTATATTTTTTTGCCAAAAAAATTTATAGTTTCACCAGAAAATAATAAGCGTTTCCAGACTTCTGGACCACTCTGTATATTTAGTCAAATAGTTCCGAAGTTATACAAAAAAAAAACAAATTTTCATACCCACGTTCCGAGGGCTGTAAAATTCTTATCAGTAGAGATAGAACACGAGTTATTATTTAAATTAACACCTTTTTATAGGTCTATACAGGGTGCGCCAGAACACGCGCCCCAGAGAAAAATGCCATATAAGGTAAGATACCAGGAACATGGAAAAAATGTTAAAAAAATTTTATCTATAAAAATTTCGGAGTTATGAGGGTTTAAAGTTTGCACTTTGACTCTATTTATTTCTGTTGGAAAAATAATTTTCCAAGTTTTTTTGCTATAAGCTATTAAAAGAGGAAACAAGGAAGCTGTATCCTAAATTGTAACTCTGTTCAATGTTATTTGTGGCTTTTATTGGCAAAATTTTTGTCCCTTTACTAAATAATTGTAAAAAAACATATACAAGATCATCAGTATCATTAAATAGACATAAAAAAATGTCAAATGTCAAAAAATAAATGTCAAAATTTTTTGACAGATAGAATTTTTTAAACATTTTTTTCATGTTTTTTGTATCTTACCTTACTTGAAAATTTTCTCTGGGGCGCGAGTTCTGGCGCAACTGTATGTAACAAGAAAAATCAGTGTAATTTGAAATACATATCGCTGTATAAAAACATTAAAAACAAGTGTAATTTGTTGTAATTTGGGAGGTTTGCTATTTTTTGGGAAAAATGTTCATCTTTCCGCCGTAGTGTACTCGTTACACATTAGACTTACAAAAAAATTGTTTATATAGAAAATGTGAGGAATTTTGTCTTCTTTAACTTTTATCTGAACAATTTTGTCGTAGAATCAACCGCTGCGGAGTTATTTTGTAAAAAACTATTTTTTGTACCTTTCATCCAAGATGGCGACTCGAGCGGTCCTCCCCCAAGGTCGAAAACTTGGATTTTTTGTCAAGGCTTAGATCTTAACAACATATTAAAAAATTACTACTACCCCACCTTTTGTAGGGCAAAAGTCTTTTTTGGACTATCCTGGTTTAAAACTTCTTTTTGCAAGAACACTTTGGCTTCTGTTGCTTTTTCCAACAATTTCCTAAGCTCCCTAGAAACACCCCAACTGTCCAAACCCTCCCAATCAATAAATTATTTGTCACATTTGACATGGTGCGTGTAAAACACCACCTCGAAAGAATTTTCTCAGTCTCTTGCTCGAAATTCATTTTTGCGGTTATTATCGCCAGTCTTTCAGGCTTCCAGCATGGCTACCACACTGGCATTGTCAACATTCCTGCTGAAGTGAGTTTTCCCAGGAACTGTTTCACAATCCCACTTGCAGGTCTTGCAGGAATGGATCCGGGATATCGTCATTAACCGAACGGGAGAACCCGCAAGCGACAATTACATCATGGTGTTGTGGTCAACAATCGTCGCAATATTCTCACTTGGGGGCATAGTCGGGGGCGCTTTGACAAACCTCTTCGCTGAAAAATTCGGCCGGAGGAATAGTCTGTTATGGAGCAACGTTTTAGCTCTTTTGGGGATCGTCTTCCTAATCTATTCCAAAGTTTCCGATTGTTACGAATTGCTCATTGTTGGGAGATTTATCGCCGGAGTGAATGCCGGCTTAAATTCCGGACTTTGCCAAATCTATTTGATCGAAATCGCTCCGGATAAAATCCGGGGCTTTGTCGGGGGGTTCTACCAACTGGTCATTGCAACCTCCATCTTGATTTCGCAAGTGATTGGAATGAAATTGGGAGATGAGGAGCAATGGCCTTTTATGTTTCTGATCGGTTTTATACCAGTTTGTCTTCAGGTAAGTCGCGAAAAATCTAACCACGAATCAACCTAGGTTTTAGTTGTGTCTCTTACCGCTTTGCCCCGAGTCTCCTAAATATCTTTTGATCACAAAAGGCGACAAAGAAGGGGCCGAAGCCGCCCTAGTTTGGTTCAGAGGCACTAATAACGTTTACAAAGAAATGTACAAACTCAAAGAAGAGGACAATTTACACAAACATGTGAACGACGTGAATTTGAGTAAATTGCTCTGTGATATCTCTTTAAGAAGCCGTTTAGCCGTCTCTTTAATCCTAAATATTGGACAACAATTATGTGGAATTAACGCTGTATGTAGTTTAAAAAAAACAATTTTGTCCATGCTTAAAAAATCATTTCAAGCTGATTTACTTCTCTAATGGGATATTCAGCGATATGGGAATGTCAGAACGAGTGGCCACCTATACGACCATTGCCATGGGTGTGGTGAATGTTGTGGTAACCTTGCTTGGTATTCTCTTCGTGGACTGCATCGGTCGCCGAATTGTCCTCCTAATTGGTTTCCTGGGAATGGGTTTAAGCACTTTACTTTTGGCCATAGTTCTAAATTTAGGAGTAAGTCTCAACGACTTTTACCCAAAAATTCTACTTTTTTATTAGAAAATTGCAAGTTTTATGGATTATATCGCAACAGTTTTGGTTTTCGCTTTCGTAATCCTATTCGCGATGGGTGTTGGTACAATACCATGGTTTTTGACTGGTGAGATTTTCAACCATACCCCTCGTTCCTTCGCGGTTACTATAACCGTCAGCAGTAATTGGTTGTTTAATTTCGTGGTGGCCCAAACCTTTTTGCCCTTACAGGTAATGACCCCAAATTGATAAAAATCGTACCAAAAAAATTTTCAGAGCGTTATTGGAAACTACGCGTTTCTTGTCTTCGTCGTCTTCGACTGTCTCTTCTACTTCTTTACTGTTCTTCACCTCCCGGAAACAGCTCGTCGTTCCGCTAAAGAAATTTTTGAAATTTATTACGAATAAACTATTAACCTAAATTGTCATTTGTTTCAATCAAAAGTGACAGCGAAATGAGTCTCGCTAAATTTCTTTTTTGTGTTGGAACTGTTGCAGGTTCGGGTTTTATTTACGGCTTCCATACTGGTTTCATCAATATTCTCGCAGCGGTAAAACAATCCCCGAACCAAAAACAAGTAAAAGGGTTCTTTTAGACTCTGATGCGATGGTACGACGATGTTTCAGATGAGCGGCTCGACACAAAACAAATTACTGAACCTTTAGATCTGGGTTTTATTCACATTTGGGTCACGATTTCCTTTTTGATTGGTGGTGTGATTGGGGGAGCCCTTGTATATCCCTTTGCTACTTACCTAGGCCGCAAAGCATCTCTATTCTGCAGTAATTTAATAGTGATATTTGCGCTTATCATCGTGAGTTTTGTCAGTCCTTCAAGCGTTTACGAGCTGTTGATTTTTGGAAGAATTCTTCTGGGTATTGCGGCTGGAATTAACAGTGGAATAGGACCAATATATTTGGTCGAGATTTCGCCTTCATGCTTCCGAGGTTTTGTAGGAAGTTCTTATTACTTGATCGCGGCTTTATCAACATTCATGGCTTATGTATTTACCTATCCTACGATTTTGGGGCAAATCGACTCGTGGTCTTATGTTTTTATCGTGTCTGGCTTACCGACGATAATTCAGGTAAGCAAGTGGTGTTTTAGAACTTGAAAAATGCTTGTCTTAAGTCAATATTGCTTATATTTTGTCCTGAAAGCCCCAAATATCTTCTCTTCGATAAAGAGGATGAGGATAGGGCCGAGGATGCCGTAGCGCAGCTTCAGGGAGAAGAAGTGGATGAAGAAATGGATGACTTGAGGGAAGAGGGGGCCCTTTTGGACGAAATTGGACCAGTGCCATTGGAACGATTGTTCAAGGATGAGACCTTTAGGAACCCTTTAATCATCTCGACTGTCGTTAAGTTAGGAGAACAAATGACAGGGATTAGCTGTGTACGTGGTCAAAATTATTGAAAAACATTTTAAATCGTGTTTTTAGTTGTTGTACTTTTCATGTATAATTTTCGAATACCTGGGTTTCGATGATTTCAAAGCCAACGCACTGTCTCTAGGTTTATCTTTTGTGAATTGGGCTTGTGCCCTAATATGCACATTTACGGTGGATAAAGTAGGCAGGAAGCCTCTATTGATGCTTAGTTACTTCGGTATGGTGCTAACAGTGTTTTGTTTTACTCTCACGATGATTCTAGTGGTGAGTAATTAAGAAAAAACATAATTCTTCGAATTCACTTTTAGTCAATTTCAGTTCGACCTAACGAAGCCATTGACACAATCTCCGTCATTTTGATTTATTTCTATGTGATGTTTTTTGCATTAGGGGCTGGTTCAATTTCGTGGTTCTTTACCGCGGAAATTTCGAACCATTTCGCCCGTCCCATGACGGTTTGTATGACGGTAACCCTGTCCTGGATGGTTCAACTTATTTTAGTTGGGTCTTTTATGCCTCTTTGGGTACTTCCCACTCTTACAAATTTGTGACTACTTATTAAAAACTTTTTTGTAGAATGCGGTCCATACTTATACGTTTTTATTTTACATTCTGTTCGATATTGGGACACTTGTTTTTATTATTCTGACGTTCAGAGAAACCGCCAAGATGAATAGTGTCGATATCACAGAAATGTTTTATGACTAAAATTTTTGCCGATGTCACTTTTGATAATAAAATTTATAAGTATCTTAAGAATGTTTTATTGCAATAAATTAGAACGGGAATCCCCGTTCTGTTTGTTGTATTGTTGGTTGCCTACCAAGAAATTGATAAAACAATAATTAAATCATAAAATATTTAATTGAAATACATTTAATCTTTGAGCGAGTTATTTATTAAACTTATGGGCTATTTTTGACCCTTTCTGAGATTACTTCTGTAAAAATGCATGACGTCAGATGTTTTCAGGCCAGTTCACTCTCACGTCACCTGTCATTTTACCAATTTTTCGGAAAAACTCAAAAAAATCACTTGTTGTTTAGCACCGCTCCACGCCTTTCGTTCCATCCTCTCGACTTTGATAGATGACGCGCCCTGGACGATAAACACTGATAAGAAACACAAATTGAGTGCGTTTCGAGTACTCCTAACCTCACTTTCGAAAATGTACAACTAGTCGAAAATGTCGAATCGCAAGGCAAACAGTGCTACTTCGCGACTCAAACAGGATTATTTGAGGCTGAAGCGCGACCCCGTACCATACATCACCGCCGAACCTTTACCCTCGAATATCCTAGAATGGTAAGTGCTGTAGCACCTAAAATGTTTGTTTTCGAGCCAATTTTAGGCACTATGTGGTGTGTGGGCCAGAAAATACGCCCTACGAAGGGGGGTTCTACCACGGGAAGTTGGTTTTTCCGCGAGAGTTTCCCTTTAAGCCCCCTTCTATTTATATGATAACGCCAAATGGGAGATTTCGGACCAACAAGAAGCTGTGTTTGAGTATATCGGATTTTCATCCAGATACGTGGAACCCGGCGTGGAGCGTTTCGACTATACTCACAGGGCTTCTCAGTTTTATGGTATTAAAACTTTTCCTCAATGTATTTTTTGATAATTTTTTAAATTGGGTTTAGCTTGAAAAGAGCCCCACTTTGGGGAGCATAGAAACGTCAGAATACGACAAGCGGCAGTTTGCTTATCACTCGCTTGAATTTAATCTCAAAGACAAGGAGTTTTGTGATTTATTTCCAGACACAGTTACCAAAATCCAGGTTTGTATGTGACTATGGGGGGCATTTTGATGTTTTTGTTTTTATTTAATAGGATGTGCTGACGCAACGGAGTAACATGAATAATAACGTGGCAGAGAACCAGAAACCCTCTCGGTCAGTAGCAGAACCCAGCAATTTCCAATCATGTATTACTAATTTGATAGTATTTATTGGTGTTGCTGCATTTGCGATTACGGTAAAATACGTAGTAATAACAACGGCGTCTGAAGCTGAATAGGGTTAAAAAAACGGCAAAAGTCACATTTTAAGTTTACTTTTCTTTGGTTTTAGTTTTCGCGATTGTGAAGAACGGCGCAGGATATTTAATCTTTGTAGGAGATTTAAGAGATTTTTTTGTAGAGCACACGTTTAGGGTTCTTTGTAGTTTCAGCTGAACTTTTTTACTTAAAACACTTTCAACAATTTATAAAAATAAATCTCTCAATGTAAATAACTTATGTAATATACTATAATCCTAGTATTATTGTTATTAATATTTGTATCATATTGGTTGTAATAATAAATATATTTTTTCCCATTTCTAACAACATTTTGTGACTCATCAATACTTCATATGAGAAAGTCACTGCTGCAACCAGCAATACAGCTATTATGATATTAAAGTCAATCAAAGCATATGGCAATACTAATATCAGTGCTACCGATTTTATATGGATCAAAAAACAATGATAGATAGAAGGAACATTGTTGTGGCCATATATTGGACCCTCTTATGTGTAGATGCAACTCGTACTAAATTATGCAACCAACGATACACCTTTGCCTATTTTATTTCAAGACTATTGTATCTAATTGTTTCAATTAAATGTTACATATTATCTTATCTCTGTTAACACAAATTTGCTTGTAGTGTCATTTCATCTCTCCAACATGTTAGACTGTTCTGAAATTAATGTAATTATAAGAAAAGCCAAAAAAGAGGATATGATCCAAGTTTACAAGCTAATAAAGGTAATTAGGTTAAACTAGTAAAAATGCAGTATCACAATTTCCCAGGCCCTTGCAGAATTTGAAAAATTAGAAGACCAAGTGAAAATTGATGAATCAACTTTGATAAAAGACGGTTTTGAGACCGGCAATCCAGCTTTCACGTGTCTAGTGGCCGAAGTCTCAGATGGACACATAGTAGGATATGCCTTGTTTTACATGTCTTACTCAACATGGTTAGGAAAATCTGTTTTCCTCGAAGATTTGTATGTTCAACCTGCATACAGGAAAATAGGAATAGGGAAACAGTTATTTATGGCAGTGGCTAAAACCGCATATGAATTATCTAGCAAAAGATTGGATTTTCATGTCCTCTCTTGGAACCCTGCTGTAGACTTTTACAAAAGTTTGGGTGCCGAAAGTTTGACAGTTTCAGAGAAATGGGAGCTTTTTAGACTGAATGAAGAAGCTTTGAACAAAATGTTTTCTTAAAAACTTAATTTTAACAATGAATACAGTCAAACAACTCACTAAAGTGATAAGAAATTACGATACCGATAATGAATCTGGATATTGCATCTTGTGGTGGACATTTAGTAGATGCTCTTCTAGCTTCATTTGACCATTGTACACACTATCACAAATCTGACACCTAAAAATAAAATTCTTGAAATGTTCATTATTTTTTTACAAATTACTGGTATTTTTTCTTCTTGGAAACCCCCAAATGCAGTTTTTCGTGAACGGCTAAGTTGTATTTTTCGGCAAACTTTTTTCCACAAGTCCCACAAGAAAACTTCTTTTCGCCGGTGTGTACCCTCATGTGTCTTTTAAGATGAGACGCTGACATCAACAAATAACCACAGACGTCACATTTGTATGATTTTTGGCCAGTATGACTGATTTTATGCATATTGAAAGAAGTGTGGTGCACGAATCTTTTACCACATAGGTCACACTGAAACGGCAATTCCCCTAAAAAACCCAATCATTTACTAACTAATAAATAGCGTGTCCACACCTGTGTGAATGGGTGTGTGTCTCATTAAAGCCCCCTTCTGTGTGAAAGACTTGTTGCAGTAGACACATGTAAAGGGATTAATCCCTTTGTGCATTCCCACGTGAATTGTTAAGGCTTGTTGGCGTTTATAGGCCTGACCACATATTTCGCAAATAAAAGGACGTTCTTTACTATGGGCTGACATGTGATTTTTCAGTTCTGTAGGTGTTTTCCAGGTTTTTGAACACTCAGTGCATTTATAAGGTCTTGGATCGGACCCATCCTTCTTTTTCTTCACACTCTCACTTTTATTTTGTGCCTCTTTGGTTAACAAAGTCATATCCAGGGAAGCCCCTATTTCGGAAACAGGATTAAGTTCCTCAAAATTAAAACTTGCTTCCAAATCGTGCGATTTTAGGTGGTCCTTGAAACTCGAGCTTGAGATTTTTTTACCACACATCGTGCATTCTTCAGTTTTATTATTTTCTTCTTGTTCACTTGTGTAATTTTTGTTTGTGCAATGTTTACGCAAGTATTGTTTGAACTTAATTTCTATACTCTTTGCCCTAACTTTAATACTGTCCAGTTCGTTTAATAAACGATAACACATTTCACAAATGAAATAATTTGTTATACAAAACTCCTCCTCGATACATTCTTGAAGCAGCATTAGCAGAGGGGTTTTTGAATCGTTTGAGAGCGATTTTCGCAGATCGAAATGGAGAATTTCAACCGCAGAATCACAAAGCGTGCACAGCAATTGAGCCATTTCACAAACTAAACTTTTTTTCACCAATTTCAAATTGAATAATTTGTTTTCAGGTTATGTTTTTGTTTATGTCAACTGTCAGATTGCCACCCACCAAAAAAAACCTATAAAATACTTAAATTAGTTTTTTCAATATTGCCCATTTCAGGGAATGATAATCAAAACGTATTTTGACCAATTTAATTGTTACATGAATTGTTTGAATGATATTTAATTAATTTTTGCATAACTTTAATGGTTGGTTGCCTGAATCCACTAGATTAAATGTCAGTCAGTGAAGTTAAATCAACCAATCAGAGCAATCCACATGTTTTGAGAAGGTCGTTTCGTGTTTCTCGCTGTGTGAGCATAAACGTTAAAAAATCCATTAATTAATTATTCTTTCATATAATATGTGAAGTGTTTATCCAAAAATGAACATGAACTCTGTGCCCATTTTACTTTTACTAACCTTCATTTCCTTAACTTCAGTGTTGGCAGGCCGAGACTTTTACAAAATACTAGGAGTTTCAAAAAGCGCCAGTTTGCACGAAATCAAGAAAGCATATCGGCGACTAGCCAAAGAATTGCACCCTGACAAGAACCAGGAAGACCCCGAAGCTTCCCAGAAATTCCAAGACCTAGGAGCCGCCTACGAAGTCCTCTCAGATGAGGAAAAGCGGAAAAAGTACGACAGATGCGGCGAGGATTGTCTCCAAAAAGACGGGATGATGGACAGTGGGATGGACCCCTTCGCCAGCTTTTTCGGCGATTTCGGGTTCCACTTCGGTGGCGGAGAACAAAAACATGAGACTCCGAGAGGAGCTGACGTGGTCATGGACATTACTGTGACCCTGGAAGACTTATACACGGGCACTTTTATTGAAATTACGAGAAATAAGCCGGTGATGAGAGCGGCTAAAGGCACAAGGAAGTGCAATTGCCGGCAAGAGATGATTACACGAAATTTGGGGCCCGGCAGGTTCCAAATGATGCAACAGACGGTGTGCGACGAGTGTCCCAATGTTAAACTAGTCAATGAGGAGCGCATTTTAGAGATGGAAGTGGAACCGGGGATGGTTGATGGGCAAGAAACCAAATTTACAGCAGAAGGGGAGCCCCATCTTGATGGGGACCCTGGCGATTTGATACTTAAGATAAAGACGCAACCGCATCCTGTTTTTGAGCGTAGAGGGGATGATCTCTACACTAATATCACAATTAGTTTACAAGTAATTATTGTTTTTGGATATATAGAGAGAAAATAATTTTGGTTTGTTTAGGATGCCCTTGTGGGGTTCACTATGGAACTCCAGCATTTGGATGGTCACATGGTTTCCATCAGCAGGGACAAAATCACTTGGCCTAATGCCAGGATAAGGAAGAAAGGAGAAGGCATGCCAAATTATGATAATAATAATTTGCATGGGAATTTATTCATTACTTTTGATGTAGAATTTCCTAAACAAGAATTATCAGATGACGACAAAGAAGGTATTTGTATTAAAATTTGTCAATTACAAACACTTACCACAATTTTATTTCAGCTATTAAGAAAATTTTGAATCAGAGCTCAAGAAACAAGGTTTATAACGGACTAAGAGGGTTTTAGTTAATTTATAAAAGTTTTGTATATAAAAGACTATATATAGATGAAGTGTGCTTGAGTGTTTTGTGAAATAATTTATTACCTTTATTCTTATTCTGTTTAAGGTGTAACCTTAAAACCTGCCCGTTCATAGACTTTTTCTACAATTTTACGTTTCCTGTTCATTTATGAAGTGTATAGGTCAATTTGTAATATAAAATATTGTATTGTATTTACCATTTGTTGTGCTTTTATTACTTTATAAATATTGTTAGTCATGACCTGCATATAAAGTGACTATTCACACAATAATAGAGTAATGTTGTTGGTCAATTTTTGTTTTGAATGGTGGAAGAATCTGTATACAGATATGAATACCAAGTGGGTGTAAAATAACTATGTTATCAGGTTGCAAGGAAATGTTATTTTAGTGACTGTTACGATTGAAGTTCAGTTTTTTACTGAGACTACGTTGTAAGTAATGTTAACACACCTGCTTGCTACTGTGTCAACAATTCAAAGTGAAGTAAATTCAAGAAACTTAAGAATTACAAAAGAACGTGTTTGGAATAAAAATAAAAGTATGTAATTGGAAGTTTTATAGTTATTTGAAATGCCATATAATCTAATCAAATTTTGAATTTTAGTAATTTCAACAAAAGTAATTAAGTCAATACTGAGTTAATTTTAATGGCAATAATTTTTGATTCCTTTTTTCCTTTAAAAAAGGTAATTTAGAATGCAATATAAATAGCATAATTTTTATATAAAAATTTATTGATTTAACTAAAGATGAAGCTTATCGAACGTATTTTCCAAGATAACGAGCCTTATATAAACTAAAAATATATTCTGGCTGTAAAATTTGTTTTAAGCAACTTTTTATCAGTTGTGTCGATATAAAACTAAGCCAATTAATAAATTTGCAATTACATTCGCTAAATTTTTGTTTTTTACTAAGATTGATTTTTACCTAAATTCACAAATTTTTGTATGTTTTATTTTAATGTTTTTATAATCAAACTTTTTCAAAACATTTTAAAATGAAGGAAAGAGGAAAAAAATCGAAACGTGTGCTTAGTAGAATTCAAGACTGATTAACTTTATTATTCATGCAGATAATAAAAAAATGCAATAAATGCATTATGGTCAATATCGGCTACAATCACTAACTATATGGGTTATTAAATTTTGCTCCTACATTGAAAAATATTTTTTCTTAATTAAAACAAGTAACTAATCTCTGAAAAAAAATGTTTTTATTTTGTTTAAGATATCTATACTTTACTAGTAACGTAGGAATTGTGTTACTTCTTGCTTATTTACATTGTATGCATTTCATAATTGAAATAGCAGCATAGATATGCTTGCTTTGTTACGATTTTATGTTAATTAAATAGTGCATAAGACTTTTGTTTGATAGCAGGTCTAACATTTTCTGTACAAAATCAAGACTAGTAACAGTGGTTGATATAATACATCATTGCATCATTATACTTCAAAGAAAATTATAAGCAAGTATAATCACACTTAAATTATTTGATAAAACAAAGTTTGTGAAATAATTCAAATAAAAAGCTCAAAATTTGCAATTTTCCTAGAAGAAGTCGAAAAATTGATAAAATATTAAAAAATAGAAATGTGAAATCACGTAGATGAAAAATACTTTTGCTCCTAATGTGGTTATTTTGTTGTTTATGACTAAAAATAATTCAATAAATATACTTTTACAGTGTTTTGCAATAGGTATTGTTTAAAGATAATCCTCCAGTATTTGCAAAGATTATATAGGGACCCACAACAATAATAAGAAATTTTTTTGTTTTTGTTATTTTTGTGTGACTTATTCTAATAACATTTTTATAAACATAGCAAATGTCCTTGGAAAGATAAATGCTATCCTAATCAACAAATCTGCGAGATATGAGGTACCTAGAGATTTCAAATCATAAAATTAGTTATCATTACATATGTGGAAAAGTTATACATATACTGATGATCCACACGTTGCTTCCTTCATGATGGTGTCTGCAGTGAAATCTTCTGAAAAGGGATTGATACTTAACACCCTGTAAGGATCAAACAATACATTTTTGCGTTTAAAACCGGCGCCAGACGTCGTCATCCCGACGCTTTATTGAACCATCCCCCGTGACTGTCAAAATTCACCTGTTCGTCCAAAACATGTTAATTCGCACTTTTGTAGTTAGTTTAAGCTGTTTTGCATTTACAACCGTGTTGTTTGATTACTTCACATGCAGTTAACTGATCTTTTTTTGGTAAAGTATTAAAACACAGTTTTTCATAGTGATTATCATAATAATAAGGATTGGCAAAGATTCATAATTTTCGAGATATTTTTACTGTCTTTTATTTTTAGCAAATGTTATGTAAAATCACAAATTTCAAATAAATATTTGTAGTTTTTATGTCGAAAATTAAATCAAATTTAATCGTTTTTATTTGGAAATTTTTTTCGGTATTTAGAGACTATATGAAACTCAATTGATATCAAAAAACAAATACAAAGCCCCTCTTTATTAACGCTCAATGTATACGCAGTAGGTAACTTATTAGAGTAAAACGTCGTATTATTATTATTATTATTACTGAATATTTTTAACATAATATTAAATTCTGGGTTATTGAAACTTATTAAAAAATATATTTTTCTTCATTAAATATGTTTCCAGATACCGGGCATCAACCTGTTCTATTACCTCTTAAAATTTCTGCACAATTTTAATTGTCTAAATTGACTAATTTTGTTCATTTCAAATTATTACATTAATTAATAATTATTAATCCAAAAAGAATTTAAACGTGAAAAATTTGATTGCAAATGGAACTCCATATTTTGTAAAATAGTAGTAAACAAATTTACAATTATTAACACCCAAATTTATCAATTTTTTACTTTGGTGCTAAAATTAAACATAAAATAAATGAACATGCTTATTTTATGACACTACTATTTTAGAACAAAATTTACTGATTGCTGTGAAATGCGAAAATATTTTTATTGCGCTGAAGATAATAAACAATAACGACATTTAAATCATTTTTTATTTAAAATATACTACTCCAAAAAATTAAAGGAATAAAAAATTTTTCCAATTTTTTTTGGTGATCTTTGAAAGGCTGCAACTCATCGACAAAAGATTAAAAAAAACAATTTTGAAGCTTTAAGTTTCTAGTTTTGACATCTTTTGACAAATATTTTTTTGTGCTACGGTTATCACGCAATTCTAAGTGATAGCATAGCGCAAGAAAAAAAATTCTAAAATTTTATGGTTTTTGGTCCACGGACGTGAAGAATCTTTTTTTTTAGTTAAGGTGAAAAAAAAATATTTTTCAAAAAATCATAAGAGGATCTTATAAGGCATTTATCCCCACGTCCGTGGATCAAAAACAAGATAAAAATTTAGAATTTTTTTCCTCTCGCTATTACTTAGAATTGCGTGATAACCACAGCACAGAAAATATATTTACCAAAAGATCTCAAAACTAGAAACTTAAAGCTTCAAAATGTTTTTTTTTAATCTAGATACGACCATTTTTCAATGAGTTACAGCCTTTCAAAAATTACCAAAAAATTTTTTGTTCCTTTAATTTTTGGAGTAGTGTAGTTATTTGTGCAACAAGTTTTGAAAGTCATACTTTCTTTTACGAATTTGCACGCAAATGTGTGAAAAAAAGGACTTTCAAAACGAGTTGTACACAAAATTTTTTTGCATAATGATAACCCCAAGAACCCCAAAAACCAAAATGATATCATTTTGATAAATCAAATCGTAATGTATCCCAACGAACTCTATAGAAACTATAGAAATAACTATAGAAATCGTTTAAAAAAGTATAACTTTCTAAACGATTAATCGTGATGAAAATTCAACTTTCATAATCACTATGCAAAAAAAGTATATGAAATTTTTATTATTCACTATACACACAATTCTTGTTATGTTTTACAGATTTATGTTTTTTTGTAAATAAATAATAGCTAGCAGACATTTTACAATATTACTTAAAGGGCTACAGAACAAATAAAAAAACGAACAATTTTAAAATGAAGAATAGCAAATACAAGTTTGACATTATGTGGAAGCTTAGAATCTTAACAATGTTAAGTTTGTATTTATTATCTTCAAAAAAATGTGCATTTCAATTCTCCTTGAGACAATACCTATAATTTAAATTTTCTAAATTATAAATTACAAATTTTTTGCTACTAAAAAAAATTATTTTGATGATCATATTTTGTACAAAAATGAATTTTTTTGTAGTATTCAGTTTAAATTTACATTTTTTTATTGTTACGAGAGAGTATTAAAGAATGCGATTACGCTCAAAATTCCTGTCATTGTTGTAATAAAATGTCAGAATTGAACCAACCCATTTTCAGGTCAGCATCGAATGGCATGGAAACCAAGGAACGCCGATGGAGAGTGCCATCGTTGTTCTGGCTCCCTCTCATCATTTTCGCCGTTTTACTCTTCGTGATGGACGTCTTCCAATCCCAATACGCCCTGATCCCCACCCGAGTCCAAATCTCCGAAGATTTCACAACAGAACTCAAGGGCTTTTTGATCAAAACCCCCGGTTGTCGAATACCCTTCATGGACCCTTTCGACCCCACTGTCACGAAATTCATCCATAAAGAAAAGAAGCCCGTTTGTAACGACGGCATTCCGCCCTTGATCGACTCCAATCTGACATCAATCTACTTAATTAACTCTTCAGTGGCCAACTACACCGACCAGGATATCACTGCGATCAAATGTTGCTACCAGCCGTTCTATAGACAAGAACCGGGGGGCACCGACGGTGACAACAAAATCAAATTTGAGAAAAAATGCATTCCGTTTAATGTCAGTGCGAAAATTAGCCATGAATTTATCAAAGTTGTGTGCAAAGTTGACACGGTTTCCATCTACACTGATTTCTTCTCATTTGTGCCAATCAAAACCGTAAAAAGAAATCATTTGGAGAGGAGCGAGTTAAATGTCCTGGTTGTTGGGATAGATGCAATTTCGCGGTTGAATTTTCACAGACAAATGCCCACAACTGTGGATTATTTGTTGAGAAACATGTCGGCAGTGGAACTCCTAGGCTACAACAAAGTTGGCGACAATACTTTCCCTAATTTAATCCCGGTTTTGACCGGCTTGTCTGAAACCACCCTGGAGGAGGTGTGTTGGAACGACGATAATAACAAGCGATTCGACTCTTGTCCTTTCATTTGGAAGGATTTTAAAGCAAAGGGATTTGTCACATCCTTCGGGGAAGACTCCTCCTGGATGGGGATTTTCAATTATCTGAGGAAAGGCTTCAGGAAACAGCCCACGGATTACATGTGGGGTGCTTTCAACCGAATTTCCGAAAACCAGATTGGGAACTCGCACAATATGAACGTGGAAGAGTGTGTGGGGGGTAGAGAAGTGTACAAAGTATTCCTGGATTACATAACAAATTTTGTTGTAACAATGGATAACGCAAAACTTCCATATTTCGCGTTCTATTGGGGTGCAAGTCTCTCGCACGATTACCTCAACAAACCGAGTTTGGGTGACACGAATTATTTGAATTTTTTCAAAAATCTCAAAGAGAATGGTCGCTTGAACAACACGGCTTTGGTCGTGATGAGTGACCACGGGATTCGGTGGGGCGACATCAGACAGACGTATCAAGGGCAGATGGAAGAACGACTCCCTTTTGTTTTCATGGTACTGCCAGAATGGTACAAAAGACAATACCAAGAAGCCTATAGCAATCTAGTGAAGAATACTAGACGCTTGACCACTCCGTACGACCTCCACGAGACTTTGAAGGACTTTCTGAATCGTTTTAACTTAACCCACGATTTTCTCCAAAACAGAAACCGGAATATTTCACGCGGTTATAGTTTGTTCAATGAGATTAGTCCGAAAAGGACGTGTGAAAGTGCCGAAATTGCGAGTCATTGGTGCACGTGTCAGCAGAGCGCTGAAATTGAAAAAAATAACTCGCTGGTGGTCGAAGCTGCGACTTTTGCGGTCGAATACATGAATCTGCAACTCGAAGGGTACGCCCAGTGTGCGAATTTGACACTGGAGAGTATCACCGATGCGAGATTAATGACCCATGGGGAGCACATCACGAATGGGGATGAGGTGAAAGACTACATGATTATTTTTGAAACCGTTCCGGGAAACGGTGTGTTCGAAGTTACTCTAAGGAACACCGCCAAGCATTTTGAAGTCATGGGCACAATTAGTCGACTAAATTTATACGGGAAACAAAGTGCTTGTATTACAGATTTCCATTTGAAGTTGTACTGTTACTGTAAAAATTTGTTAGTTGACTGACCGCTTATTTCTGTTCACACAAAGTTACCTATTATATTTCAACAATAACCTGTGATTTTTTGTGTACTTGCCGCACTAGATAAGGAAAAAACGTTAAATGTTGTGCGTGTTTAGCTCTTGTTGAGTTTTATATGGCATACGCAGTATTTGTGTATGCTTAAATGTAGATACTTGGATCAGTGTCTATAGTTCTTAAGAAATGACATGTGATATAGAATTATAAATTGTTTTTATCGCCATTTGTGTACAGGTAAATTTATTATTTTCACTAGAATTGTTATTACTTCTTGTAGTCATTTTTATAAAAAATATTTTCAATAAAAATTTGTTTGCACTCTGGACTTATTTGCCCGGCGCCTCCACCATAATTATTGGTAATAATAATTCAAACAAAGATTTACAACGTGTTCTTAAATTTAAAGCTTCATTTTATTAATTGAGAAAAAATAGTATAAGCATGTGTGCATATTTATGTATTGAATTGTACAGTTGCGGAGTTAAAATTTCGGGCAGTATAGTCATTTTCATAATGTTTTTTACATTAATAACCTCATTTTTTACTCTTGTCATATTTATGTCATTTTGATTAAAAAATAGCGTCACTGAAAGAAAAGTTTAATTGTCAAATGTCAGTCATGATGACAGTAAAAGGTAGTTTACAGTGAACGTTTGAAGTGACAGAAAAATACTGCCCGAAATTTTAATTTCGTAACTGTATGTACAGTGGCGGTCATTGAAAAGTAATTCACGGGATTTTGACACATCCTCTTAAAATTTTAAAAATTGCATAATGTAATTTTTTCCTTGTCGTGATTGTCAGTGTCACTGAAAACGTCACTTTTGACAAATTGTCGAATATACAGAAATCTATTATTATTACAAGATTAAGGGACAATGTCCCTATACGAGTCATCGCAGAAGAAATAAATGTGAACAAAATGACTGTCCTTAAACCAAAGAAGAAGATTCTAGTGACATTTTAAACATGACAGTGATTGTCAATTTCAAGGGAAAATTTACAACGCCAAAATTTTTTTATTTGTCAAGTGTATTACTTTTTAATGGCCGCGACTGTACATACTGTGTGATTCAAAGATGTGAGATCAACTCTCGAATAGTGGATATAAAAAAAAGACTTTCAGCTTAGCAAAAAAATGAATTCAAATTTTTATTTCAAGCTTTTAAGCTTTTTTTGAAAAAATAGAACTGTCAATTTTCATACAGTGGCGGACACGGAATTTTGGACATCAAATTTATGTCATTTCAATGTCAATGTAACCCATACTTTATTGTCATTATGATTGACGTTTGAAACTAAAATTTGAAAGTTTTAGTTGAAACAATAATGCCAGCAATAAATAGGTGTTGTTCAATAAATTATTTTGATTTGTTGTCATTTTTTCTCGCTATCAGAATAAAATTTACAAAAACGGAAAGTGAGATTAGTTGCCTAAGGCTCATTTTACATTTTTATGTCAGTCGAATGACGTGTCCGCCACGTTTTTTTACACCAAAATAAGACACAAAGTGGTGATTTTTTTAATAGGTATCTTTTCAGTCTTACAAGATCTGCGTTTCCTCTAACTAAATTCAATATTACATAATTGGAACGTCCAAAAATTTTATCCAAAATCTAATCTTTGAAAAGTCGCTATATCTCGTGAAAAAAACATTTTTTGTCATGAGAATTTTAACTCAGTTGGATGTCCTTTATCACCACCTAAAATGCTTCAAGTTGTTGAGTTTTATGAAATAATATAAAAAGTTTATGTAGAATGTTTTGTCGTTTGAAAGTATCTGAGATAATAATAAATCTTGTTTTCACTGAAAAAGCTTAATTTTGAATTAAATTGAATTGTTGAATTATTTCAAACGACATTATCACCAAATTATAACATAAAAAACCCTAGACTATTAACGCACTCTGAGAAATTGTTAAGACATCCAAACGCCATAAAAATGCAAAATACAAACAGTTCATTTTGTGGGGGGCAATAAAAATAAGACTGTATCAACTTAATCCTTTATTTTTTAAGACTAAAACAATCTAACACATTAATTCCAATTACTGTTCTTTGAAAACAATTGTGGGTTCCCCAAATTCGTGCAAATCCTTATCAAAGATGTTTTCGGGCACCTCCTCTCCTCCCCAGTAAGTAGGAAACGGTACTGGTTCGGTGGGTCGTTTAGGAGAAATTTTTGTATCGTAAATAAACACAATTGAGTTGGTTGCTCCTGGAATATTCTGTCCAGAAACGTACAAAACATTGTACTTTGTATTAATTCTCCAAATTTTGAGTCCTCTAAGTGTGCGATACCTATTGCCCATATGACCTGGCATTTTAGTACCTGGCCATACGCGTGCTTTCTCTCCACCACCGCCAATATTGCCCCCACGACGATGCGTTTTTGTCACACCATGTGATGCCGGCATTCCCTTGAAACCATGACGTTTCATCACACCTTGGAAACCACGATCGATTCTAAAAACCCGACATTAAACGAGAAAATTCGTCAAGAATTAACTCACGTGAGCCCCCGGACGTCTACAAAATTGCCAACGCGAAAGTGGAGAGCGCTTATCATAGTCCCTGGAGGCAAAGCAGCATCAGGACTGACAAAAAACCGGGCCAAGGTTTTTTTCGGAATAACCCCAGAGTCTTTAAAAATTCCACAATATTCCCGTGTGAACTCTGAAGGGTCCCCTTGTTCAGCCCCGAGCAAGAGACATCCCTTTTTGTTTACAATTCGACCAACACGCTGTTTCATCGGATTATAACTTTCAGGTGCGTAATATTTGATGACTTGGTTATCCAAAACTTGTAATAATGTGGTTGAGATTTTTTTACCGTTTTTTAACCACATGGGGTAAATGCCGATTTTGCGGGCTATCACGCCGGTTCGTTGCAAACCTGGCCGCCAAACTACATCTAAATCTTTGGGGGGTTCACTTGGGACGTTGTTGCATTGGTCTTGAACCACTTCCTTCAAAAATTCTTGATTGTCTGCAGTAATGGGATCAGTGAAAGACTGAAAAACACAGTTGGGGCAATAAAGTAAACACGCGAAATGTACTCACGACTCGATGTTTTTGAGTAAACCAAGTGGGGTTCCGCAGTCTTGGCTTAGGGTTCAATTTATGTCGTTCCCTCACAGACACATACGAAATTCTGAAACACGAATAATTTATTACTCGTCCCTCGCAAATGGTCGAACTTACGTCAAAGAAAACAGCTTTTCCTCTAATAACTTAATAGTACTCTTAGTGGATAACGCAAGAGCCATTTTACTGATTTTACTTATTCACTAAAAAGCATTTTTGAGGTTAGAAACGCATGAGAAGTTTGAGGTTACGTGCCACTTTAACCAATCAGATACTAGCTTTCACTGCGCAAGTCCACAATTTGACAATTTTGACGGTTTGAAATTTAAAAAGCTCGTGTTTGTGTGTTTATTTCTAATGAATATAAAAAATAAGGCAGAAAATGGCTTTACCATTACCTTCAACGCCCAAAACTCCATTTACAACACCAAAGAAAGTGCGTGCTATTCGCACTCCTGTTGCCGAAAATTCGGAAGCCTTCGTCGCCCCCACAACCCCCCGAAACCTCATGACTCCCAAAGCAAATAAAGCTGCAAATACCCCGGAATGCTTCAGTGCAGTGACACTCGAGACGCCCAATTCGGGCTTAAAGCGAAGAAGCAGTAAAGAGAAGTTCGACAGAGTGAGTAATTTAACAGTTGCTGTGCGAATTCGGCCGATGAATTCCCGGGAATTGGCGTGCGTGGGGGCTGCAAATGTTGTTAAAGTACGAAACCAGGAGCTGATCATTCGGTCCAACCCGTTGGGCAACTCTGCAATGAGTCTTGACCATGTCTTCCAATACGACCACGTTTTTTGGTCGTGTGATGAAAGCAGTTCGTTGTATTCGAGTCAGGAGGACGTTTTCTCCACTGTGGGACAGCCCCTCTTGAATAGTGCCTTCAGGGGGTACAACGCGTGTCTTTTCGCGTATGGCCAGACCGGGTCTGGCAAAAGCTTCAGCATGATGGGGCCCACTACTTGTGATATTGTCGATATTGACTCGGAATTCTCCGGAATTACGCCACGTTTCTGCCGGGAGTTATTCGAGAGAAGCCAACTCCTGGCCCCAAAATCGTCGGTTTCAATCGAAGTTAGTTATTTTGAAATTTACAATGAGAAAATTCACGATTTACTTGCCATCTCAAATTCGGCGAACAAAATGCCGTTGAAAGTGAGGGAACACCCGGAATGGGGGCCCTACGTTGTCGATTTGAGTGTCCACAACGTCAAGTCGTACAAAGAGTTGCGAAATTGGTTGCTTTTGGGGAACAAAAACAGGGCAACTGCTGCGACCACAATGAATGAAAAGTCGTCACGATCTCACAGTATTTTTTCGATTGAATTGTGCCTAACTGAAGGACTCGGTGAAAACGACACTAGTCGAAGAAGCAAAGTTAGTTTAATTGACTTAGCAGGGAGCGAAAGGCTTGTAGGGTCACAAAACAGTGATGAAAAAATTCGACAAGGTGTAAGCATTAACAAGTCACTGTTGACACTTGGAAAAGTCATCTCGGCGCTAGCCGATCAAAAGAAAAACCAATTCGTGCCATACAGAGATTCAGTCTTGACTTGGTTATTGAAGGCAAGTCTTCAATCAAAAATATTCTCAATTAAATTTTTATTTTTTCAGGAAAGTCTCGGTGGTAATTCATTGACTTGCATGTTAGCGACGATAACCCCGGCGAATACGCATTTGGATGAAACTTTAGCCACTTTACGATACGCGTGTCAAGCACGCACCATCGTAAATCGTGCCAGAATCAATGAAAATCCCCACGATCGTCTAATTCGCGAATTAAAGTCTGAAGTGCAAAGACTGAAGGCTCTGAAGCAGGACTACGAACGTCACTCTCTACTCAATTCGTCTTTCACTCAAGTCAATGTTAGCAACAGTGACGAATTGGACGAATTGAGAAGCAAGTTGCAACAAGCTGAAGAAAAATTGCTCACCGCTGAAGACAGTTGGAAGCAAAGATTCATGGAGAGTACGAAATTGCAACTGAAAGAGTTGGCAGAGTCTGAAAAACGTCGCGAAGAGTTGGAGTCGAAAGTGAGAATAATGAATACAGTTGATACAAACTTGGATATCTCTCTATACAAGACTAATTTTTTGGAAAAATTGGAAAATGTTCTTACAGAGGAGGAGTCTGTAGATGAGCGCCAAAATCTTTACAGTATTGTCGATTATTGTTATGAGAATAATTTGCGGTGTAGTTTGACTGCGTCTGGGGTAACAATTTTTGACGCTGGCAACAGAAAGCAAACTGTTGTTTTATTAAAGGATGTTAACAAAGTGAAGAATTTTGGAAATATCGGCGATTTTTTACAAAATTTAACGTGGACGGAGGTTAAGGACTCGAAAAAATTGTCAAAGAGTGAAGTTAGGTCTTCATTAAATCAAATTTATCAAATTTTAAATAGTTTACAACCGTCCGATAATGATAATAATTTAAATTTGTTGTTTGCTAAAGTCAATAAGTCACTGCAGGCTTTTGAAGCGGCTTTGTTACATAATTTAACTAGAAGTAATAGTCAAAAAACTGTTAGTTTTAATTTGTAGTTTATTTATTCTTAGTTTCTGTTTTGTAATTGTTGCATGTATATTTATTATTTTGACGTAAAAATAAATATTTTTTGATGAAGCGAGGCACAGGTTGAAAGAGTGACTAAAGGCAAATATTTCATTTGATAATAAACGTATTCACCTACTTTATTATAAATTATTATTCACACATTATTTGCGTCTCGCACAATTGAAAAATGAAATGATTTTTATCACAGACAAATACAAAAAAAAGTGATCAAATCAATAATCCGGCTCATCATTGCGCTTCTGATAATTTTCTCCAAACTTACTCATGTATTTCCGAATATATTCCTTCGCTTTTGCTTTAACATTTTCAGTGCAGACTAAATCTTCAATCTTCTCAATATGTTTCATTTCTTTCAACATAACAAAATGAGTCAACTGAAACACAAAATTAAAATTTCACACCAAAACTAGTATCACACTCACTTTTCTAGCTAAATGTTTAAAATCATCAGTATTCGTAATTCTCCCTTCTTTACAATCCGGTTTTCTGTACGCATTAAGAACACTGACGACAACAGTCGCCATATTAGACCGGAAAAGCTCTTTAATTTTCTTGGCAGTTTCGCTGTTAGAATCAGTCATTTCTTTCATTTTTAATTTTATAGTACTTTTGGAGCGCTTCTCTTTCACGTGTTTTTTCGTCTGTTGGACGATCATTTCCTTCTCCCGTTTCAACTTTTCTTTATTTAGTTTGTAGCGTTTCAAATCTTCTTTGAATTGTAATCGATCCTCTTCAGTCCTCGGCTGTTTCAAAATTAAAATAAATTAAACAAAAAAATTTTTTACTTACACTAATAATAATTTCCTGGACCAGTCCAGCTCGCCTTTTCTTACCACCAGACTGCACTTTTTCGTCTTTCGATTCTTTTTCATTGCTTTCTTCAATCTGAGCTGTCTCTTCGTCATTTTCCTCACAAACTTGACTAGTTTCAAGTTTGGGTTCGTCTTCTTTTTCTTCTTGCACGGGACTAGCTTCTTCATCTTCGTTTTTAATAGGGGTAGGTAATGTCATTTTTACTTGTTTTTCCATCTGCTTTCTCACTTGCATCAACAATTTCGAATCGTCTACATCATCGTCACTATCTGACTCATCTGAGGTTGTATCTGAACTCAAACTACTCGTATCTGAGCTTGAAGTCGTCTCACTCGCTGCAAAATACAATTAGTGCGGTGTTAATTAAAAGTTTAACAAATTTACTGTCATCTAAGTCTTCCTGTGGTTGCGAAAATGGGGGTGGTTCCCATTGACTTGTCCTGATTTTGATGTGATAATAATAAGGGCGTCCATACTTGTCTTTGGCACATTTCCATTTCGGTGGCAATTTCACTGGGGGTGGAATGGGTCCCATGAATTTCACCTGCGAGTAATCCTCCTCTTTCGTCACTTCTTCCTGGTATGGAAGACTGGGTAACGTGTGTAGGGGGTTTACACTGCTTGGGATCATTCCAGGGGCGTGCAAATAGGGATAATTGGGATTGCTCAGTCCTGACACAACGGGTGGATTTTGAGGGTTGAAAATAACATTGGGGTTTTGGATGGGGTAATTCTGCCATTGCCCGATTTGGGGATTCCATATGCACTGGTACCCCCTGTTTGGGTCAAACGGGGCTGTTAGACGGGGATCGGTCCCGAGGAGTATACAGTGTTGCTCATGTTGCCTCCACATCTCTCTCTGCTTTCGCCGTCTTTCCTCCTCTCTCTGTTCCACTTGCAACGCAAACATTTTCCGTCTCTCGTATTTACCTAATTTGGGGAAGTTGGCTATCGTCCTGTCTTCCAATTTGATATTTTTGCGTACTGTATTATCGACTTTATCAATGGATCTGTATCGTTTTAAAATCCGATAGCGACTTTCGCTTTTCTTTTCAGCGTCTTGTTCTAAACCCAAACCGGCTATGTAACCCCGATTTGCTTCCCTTTCGTGCTCTTTCATTTGTTCGATTCGTTCCTTTTTCGGTATTTTGAAAACTTCCTTCAAGTTGGACCACTCTTCTAGCAGTTTTAACGCCAAAGCTGTGATCTCTTCCTGGTAGTTAGGCTCATCAGGTTTCACTTCCGGTTTCACAATTTTAGTTTCAGTTGGTAATGGAGACGAGGTGATGTCTTCTTCTTGGAAAATGCTCGAAATTTCATCGGCTAATTCTTTCCCATGTGTATTTGTAAAACCCACATTTTCTGAGGTTCCTTGAAACTCCATTCCTCGTGATTTTCGTATTTCCACGTCCTCCTCCATTGTGACATCCTTCACTTCTTCTTCTTTTACAAGATTGTTTTCTTCTTTTTCTTTTACTAGATTTTCTTCTTTTTTCTGGTCATCTGTCGGTGTTTGACTTGGGTCCTGATCGGTTTGAGGTGACGAGCTATCAGAATCCATCGGTAAGTCGTTTCCTTTCCCAGAGGACCATTTTTCAACAGTTGGTAACACTTTACTATCTTGCAGCATCGTTTTATTGGGGATTGGTAACGTTGCTAATGTTTGTAACATTTCCAATCTGAGCGATTCGTATTTTTTATCAGTCTTTGCCAAATCTTGAGCATCGGTCATGTAGCCATGCATGAGTCTCAACCCGTGATAATCCAAGAAGAGTCTTCTGCAGGGCAATTCGCCCCTTCTCAAGACTCTCAATAATTTTGCCCGTTGAGCAGGTTCTTTGGCTCTTACCATCAATCTGCTCAATTTTAAAGTATGAGCTTGGTTCTTCAATCCTGTGGTCACCAACATCTCAATTTCGTCATCCAGTTGCTGAAAATTAACAAAATTGAGATAAAAATCGTCATGTGAGACCAACCAACATCTAAATCCTCGAACAGTTCTTTTCGCGGTTTTTTCCGTGGTGATCGCTTTTTCTTCTCTTTCACTGGAGGTTTTGGAACTTTTTCAACACTCTTGGGCTCTTTTACTTCACTGTCTATTTTCTCAGTTTCGGGTTTATCTTCCTCGACTTTGTCTTTTATTTCTTCAGCTTCTTCCTCTTCTTCGTCTTCCTCGTCCTCGTCATCTTCATCTTCCGGTTCTTCTCCCAACCAGCCGCGACAAAGGGAAGACTCGCAGTAACATTTCTGCGCCTCTTTCCTATTTTTTAATAATTTATTTTAAATTATTTCAAAAGGAAATTGATTACCCATAACGTTGAAATCTATAATCAAAGGTGATTTCTTCACCCGCTAAGATAGTACGAGTGCTGAAAAATCCGATTCTTAACTCTCCGTTCACAGTCCATTTTTGCGTTTCAGCGTTTGGGTCACAGGAGTGGTTAATGAAACGGGAAATATTTCCTTAAAAAAATGTCAGTGAATTGAATAGAAAATAGTATATTAAAGAACAAGTTTTATAAGGGTTGATTTGCCATTATAAAACGAGTTTTTTATGCTATTTTTTATAATTTGCGCCCCCTTTTTCTTATTTTAATTTAAAAAAATGTATTATAGACGCAAATTAGAAAAAAAATTATATGTACCCTTCATTGTTGCATCTATTATAGCATCAGCTCGCAATGACATGAAGTAGTAATGTTTGTTTTTATCATTTGAGTAGTCGTCAGCCCGGTTATCAAATTCTTCAGGATCCAACACTTCGCCAACATATTCCAAAATAAATTCACCACTGAAAAAAAAAATGTAGGAATAAGAAAATCAGTTAAAAAACTTACTAAGGGATATTTGCTGCAGCCCTCAACCCGAGTCCCTTCTTCTCAGTTTTAAAAACTTCAACTGGGGCAAATTGCGACTTCTGAAACTTTTTATTGGTACATCTGTCTCCAACCGGACATAAACCCCCACTAAAAAGGCGATTTAGGTAAAATAATACAAAATAGTCGGTTTTTACCATTCTATCATTAACAACCGATTTAAACAATCCTCCCCACAGCCCAATTCGCCTCTTTCCATCTCCTCCGGCGTGAGGAAACAATCACAAGTCATTTTTTTCGCTTCTTTACAGGACATGCGATCAGTCAAATACAGATTTTCCTTCAAATGCACAAACTGTTTTAATCGCGTGGTTACTTCTTCGTCATGAGTTGGTTTTGGTTTATTTTCCAAATTGTTGGCTTCTGCGATTTTCTCACTGTCTCCGCAAGTTTCCATTACAACAGCAGCTGGTGTAAGAACGTTCATTTCTAGTTCACTTGATCTCCTCCATCTCGATTTGACTTTAACTGGTTTGTTGTCAGTTTCAGTAACTGGAAGTGGAGTAGCAGATTCTGAAGACTTGTCTGACTGGAGAGTTGGTGATTCTTTATTTTCTTCAAGAGACACTTTGGCTGATTTGACTAAACCGTGGCCTTTTGAGCGCTGTTTTAAAACATTAATTGATTTGATTCTGCTAGAACGCCTCACTTCCTCATTGGGTTCTTTCTTCGGTTTTGGTTTGGCTTTCTTTTTAGGAGGGTTCTTCTTAGGTTCTCGGGGTTTAGGGACCTTCTTATTCGGTTTTGGGGCCTCAATAAGTGGTTTTATGGGTTCTTCAACTTTGTCAACTTCCTGTGGAACAACTTTATCAGTTTCAGGTGTCTCCTCTGTGGTTTCCATTAGTTGAAACGACTCTTCTTTCTTTTCTTCGGGTTTATCTTCGATCTTTGTTTCTTCATGTTTATCATCAATCTTTGTTTCTTCAATATTTGTCGTCTCAGGGGCCGATTCTTCAAGTTTTGCCTCATCAAGCTTCATTTCTTCAACGTTTTCCTCTGTTTTTGTTTCTTCCGGTTTTTCCTGCACTTCGTTATTTGTCTCTGGAGTCTCATGTGTCTCAGTTTCATCGTCAATAATTATAACTTCTGCGTTTTCCACAGCAGGGACAAATTCTTCAGTGATGTACTCATACTCTCCACATCCGTCAATCTCTATCACTTCTTCCACCACACTTTCTTCACTGCTATTTTCATTTTCAATTCCTGATTTTGTCTCGCAAGACTCCTCCACATTGAGGCTTTCAAGCTGTTCCCTGATTTCACAAGTGTCAGTTTCTTCAGGTTCAGTCGTTTCCATGAAATTTGCATCCATTTTGAGGAAAACTTGCTCAATGGGTTCTGTTGGTAAATCCTCTTCGGTGTTTTTATCCATTTCAAGTGGCTCAGAGTCTGTTGACCTAACCTCAATTTTATTTTTTTTCGTTGCAGCTTTCTTGGCTTTAGGGACGGCTTTTCCTTTTTTAACTGCGGCCTTTGTGGTCAATTTCGGTAGTTTTGCCACTTTGGCAACATTTGCTTTGCTGTTTTCGGGATTTGCATCGGTCTTTTTCCCAGACCTAGTTGACATTTTACTTGCTACGAAAGTGACTCGGTTTTGCCCCCCACGCTTCTTCTTCGGTGGCATCATGAATCAACTTTGCGTTATTAAAACCGATTCTACTGCCCTGTACATAAATTTCCTAGTTATTCCCATGCATAAGTAACTAAAAAGGCGTTTTTGAAATATCATTAATTTCTATTAAAGCACACAAATTACCACACTCACAAACTCTCTATTGGTTAATTAGCTTATTAACTCTTTCATTTTCAATTAGAAATGCTGACTTGCTCCTAAACACACACAAACATTATTTATCAACAACACAACCACTGAACATTTAGGGATGTTTGCACGTTTGGAGCTGCTACCACCAACATAACGTAAACACAAAACTTTTGAGTACTACTGCCAGGAAGTATCACTGCTGCCTTTAAATTAAAAAAAAATTAAATATTTCCCATTTTCTTATTTATTTTTTTAAATAATGTCCACTAAAAAACCCAATAAATGATTCGGTTTTTGTATAATGAAAAGCTTTTTTTATTGTCCGCTTACAAATGAAATACAGGGTGTTTCACATAATTTTACGTGGCCTACGCCTGTAAGATGCAATCAATAATACATATTCCGATACGAACTTGATTACAAATTTTGAAAAATTGAATAATCTTCTCTAGTTTGTTCACCCTTTCAAAAATTACAATGTTTTTAGTTAATGATTAAGATAGATAAACTAGAATCATGTTCATGCCATCTCTAGCTAGAAAAATAGCTAATTGTTTCTGAAAAACTGCAGTTTATGACTATTAATGTAATAGTGATTAGTTTGACAACTACTGTCATGGGTTTCCAAAAATTAAATATGTAATTAAAAGTGTATTTTTTGTATCCAGTGTTCTGTGACTTTTGTATATTTTGATGCGTACAGTTGGAGACAAAATACTTGAGTGACATTATTTAATGTCATTATTATATCATGTCATTATTTAATGTCAACAATTTTGTAAAGCATGTTTTAGGACTGTTAACCTTATTTTTACCTACTGTCAATGATAGTTGACAAGTTGTACATATTTTTGATAGAAATATATAATAGCTGTCATTAATTTGAAATTGGCATTCATTTTAACGTTAAAGCTTGAATTACATTAAAGTGTCGACCAAAGTATTTTGTCACCAACTGTACATTAGGCGCAAGCCTCGTAAAGTTATGTGAAACATCCTGTATACAGTAGAAGTCTCGTTGTAGTTCACTTTATAGGGTCCAAAATTTGTATTAATTTATTTTGAACCATCTTTGGAATTAATTAAGTGTCTCATCATTTCTAGTTCCAAAAATTTTAAAATTCTTAGGCAGATCATAAGTAGTTTTAAACTATTACGTGTATTTCTTAACACAGAATTTAAAGTCGGTAATAAATGGGTAGGTATTTTTACAATTTTACAATTACAATTTTTATATCGAGATCAAAATAATTTGTAATCGAGTCATCCTTGAATCCGAAAACGTATGTCTGTAAAACGTCAAATAAAATGACAAGCCGAAAGGTAAAATGACATTATCAAAAAGATGATTTCAATAATTAAATTTAATTTTTCTTAAAAAAGAACGGTCCTATTGTTATATCAGTACGTCTGCGACTAATTCCTGCCCTTTTTTCCGTTTTACCTTTCAACTTATTATGAACAAGGCCGGTCCTACGAAAAAACCTGGTTTTACCTTTCAACTTATTTGACATTTCATGTGCAGTGTTCAAAAATAGACATACGTTTTCAAATTCAAAGACAAATTATCTTGTTTTCTCGATAGAACCTTAAAAATGATGTTCTAAAAACTAACTAAAAATTCCCTCAAACTACACATTCTTACGATTCAAAGCTAAGAAATGATGAAAAGACTCATGACTCAAAAATTTATTAACAACTACAAAATTTGCAACACAATCAATCAAAATAGTCCTCAATATCAATGTTTGGGTTCAAAATGTCGTCCCCATAGGGCCCCAAATCCAACTGATTCAAAATTAAATTCTCGCACATTTCCTCCAAATCGGTATCGCCGATAAGAACAGCCCCTTGCAATTTATTGTCTTCGAGAACGAACTTAATGTATTCCTTCTCCTTGGTCATTCGTAGCAAAATTTCATAATTCCGCCCCAACTTCTGGCCGTTATAAAGCCCCAATAAGATTACTTTATACCCGAAAAGTTTCGTCGAATGTGCAAACATCTCAAAGCAAAAGTCTTGCAATAAAGCCTCGTTTTTGGAATGGGCTGACATGCATTTGGCCGCGTAGCAGCCCATTTGTCTCGCTTGCGTCCACAGCTTCATCTGGAACCAGTGTTTAGCTGGGGGCCAACTGGCGGTGCAAATGTCCCCCGCGGCGTAGACGTCTTTGAGGGAAGTCTGCATGAATTCGTTGACTTGGAGACCCCCATCTTCAGACCTTGCAAATTCGTGTGAAGTCGTAAAGTTTCGACGTGGGAGCACCCCGGTTGCGGAAACGACAAGGTCGCAAGGGATTCTCAAACTGTTGGTTAAAGTGACTTGAATTGGGAAATCGGAGTTTTCCAAAACTTCCACACTTGTGACCTCTGCTTCATAGTGAATCTTCATGTCGGTGTTTGCGGGGGCTTTGCCCCCGGTTATGGACAGGTTTTTGTACCAATCGGGCCCCAAAGCGGCCCCAGACCTGGTGAAGTTGTCCTCGCTGTATCTCATTCTTCTATACACTGGTTCCTGGGGTGATTTTCCTTGGGTTAAAGCGGGTTGGAAAAATTCAGCAGCGCCAGGGTCGACGAAAGTGGCAGAAATGTGTTTATCGCGGACCACCCAATGCACGTCCACATTCCTAATTTTGAAAACTACCTCTGATGCTATGCCCCCGTTTCCGACTACAACAACTTTTTTCGCTGTTTTCAGTCTCTCGACGAAATTTTCAACGGAATCGGTGTCTCTAATCCCAATGATTTGAGGAAATGAGGAAGCTTGCGGGATTAGTTTTGGCTCAGCCCCCATACACAAGCATAAAAACCCGTATTTAATTTTGCTAGAAGACGTGATTACGAAGTGTTCAGTGTCATTGATTTCAGTTAGTTTATCATGGACAACAGTCACATTTAAATATTTATTTGTTAAATAACTTGAATCGGTTTCAGAAATATCAAAATCGGTCAAAGTTCGCGTAATTGCGTGCAAATTTGTAACAGTTTTAATAAGAGATGATTCACTAATTAAAATGATTGTTTTCTCAGGTTCCAAAAACGCTAAAGTTTCTGCACAACTAACGCCAGCAATCCCTCCTCCCACTACAACAAAAGTAGCCTCCATTATTGCCTCAATTCTGGGTAAAACTCAGAGTAATCGTAATGTCTCGGGGGCACATCAAAGGTGATTAGCCCGCTGTCAACAGCCCTTCTTATAGCCACTAGCAATTCCTGATGTTTTCTCTGGCACAACCCTGTTTTGGAATAACTCAAAATACTACCCGTGTGTTGACAAACGAACTGTTTCAGCAATTCAACGTTATTTTCATGTAAAACCAAGTATTCGTCTCGGCAGATTGGACAGGGGTTTCCGCATGAAATTTGCCCCCCGCGAACGCACGTTTTTCGCGTCTTCCGTGGAGGAATGGACCCTTTGTGGTTTCGGCGGTACAGCACCCACACAGGCTGGTCCCCGTATGTTTGTCTGTAAGCAGCGCTTTTTAGATACCTGATACTTGTTTCAACGGGGATGGGTTTTGTGCGGTCTTTGGTTATTTCACGAACTTCCAGTTTTGGTTCTGCAGATGAGACGGCTTCAAATGCATTGAACGCTGCCGATATGGTGAAAGTGCGCTTCCATAAAGGGTTTTCAGCGAAATTTTTCACTAGTAATGAGGAGAACATTGCGGAATCTGAGGTTAGGGCCGGATTCAAATGTCATATTTGTCAACTTGGGACTGCAGGAGTCAAAGTTATAACTGTGCTCATATTTATTTAATTATGTTTCTTTTTTTTCTTAAAACGCAAATTTGTGCAAAACGAATACAGTTTAGTCCCAAATAAATATATAAAAAATTGGTAAAAAAACACCAATTGTTTTATTTTATTACAAAGTTTTTATAATTTAATGCTTTGCTACTTGCATTAGACTTAATAAATATAAACTCAAATAAATGTTGCATTTTGTGGGCAAAATCTTTTTTTTTTAATAATAAATTAGAGTTTTATTGATTCATTTTTAAGTTCACATCCGGCAATGCTGCCAAAATTATCGTAGCGACCTCATAAAAATTAACTAAGATGGTTTAGGGTTTTTACGTTTCTTTCGTTTTAGGTTATTATTTGACCCGATTTTTTTCACATTTTGCCTCTGTTGAATATTTTTTTGGTTTGCTAAAAAAGTGTTTTTAATTTTAAATACTAATTTCAGTATTTTTGAGGCGAGAAACTTGCAAAAAATTGGATAAAAAGTGTAATTTGAATCAAGTGGGCATGCGCGATGTGTTTCACTTCCGCCATTTTATTTATTCCCGTCTCCAACAATCTCAAAATCGATTCATTTCCGCTCAATTCATGGTGGAAAACGTATAGCTTGCATCTTTTAGTGCAAAAATTTTGCGATTTTCTTTGAGAATTTGTCGTAATTCATACCTAATTATAGAGAAATAATAGCGTAAATCATTTTAAATAATCAGATAAGTTGTTTTAAACTAATTCTCATTGTAAAGAAAACGGGTTCGTTCGACGTATGGTAGCCGTAATGGAAGACAGGGCGTTGTCTCCACCAGGATAGATTTTAAGTTAAATTTCTGGTTTATTTATCGAACAATTGTGTCATGCTACGATTGTTTAAGAAGAATTCAGCTGAATTGACTCGATTATAGTGTTTTTATTTGTAGTGCGACAAGTTTTAGGATTTTTGAAAATGGTAAGATGTTAAAGACAATTTGTAATTAATAAAATCTGTTTAATTTAAATTGCGTTTTCATAGTATATGCATTTCTATGTGTATCGTAATTAAAATTCGGCATTAATTTTTTTATCCAATTTTGGTTATTTAGCAGCCATGTTGATGACGTCATCGTTTTCTTGTCTTTGACAATTTTGACAGATGTTTGACATTTCACTAGTTAAAAAAAATATTTTTATTGCAGCCGCGCATCGATCCCTTCCAGCTGTTGAAATGCTTATCAGTCTTGTTGGGTCCTGAAGGGGGCATCCTTTCGCGAGACGAAGTACCACGCCTTGTCAAGTAAGTTAGTTTCTAATTGCATCACATTGCGAAATTGGCATTTTGTTCTTCTAGCTTAATGACTAAGTTTTCGAAAAAATTAGTCAGCAAATGTGTATATATTTTGATACTAAAAAGCACGGAACAATCATTAGTCAATTTGTTTATGGCTGAAGGTGGTTGGAATTTGATACACAATTGGTTACAAGATGCGATACATATCTCAAATTGGGATCTTGTCAAGGAGATCTTGAGCCTACTATTAATTACTCCTGTTGATGTTGAAAGATTGAAGTTGAACAATATCCCAAAATTGGTTAAAAGTTTATCCAAACTTGATGAAGTTAAAGGTAAGACTAGTTGAATTTTTGAGGGTATAATTTTTTAATTTTGGGTTAATTGTTAGGAGTTCAAGAGTTGTCCACTCAACTTGTACACGATTGGTTAGTTATAGTTAAAGGCAATAATAAATCTGAAGATGCTGCGGTAACCCAAGCTGTAGAAGCAATAAAGACTGAAAATGACGCGTCTGGCACGCCTGTTAACTCTGATAACATTGACACTGTAGATAGTTCACAAATAAAAACATCAGATGATCCACCAGATGAAGCAATAGCAACAAATACATTTTATAAAGTTACTGTCCGAGATGGTAAACAGGTAATCAGTAGAACAGCTTCTGTTGACGGCACGAATGAGTCTCCAACAGAAGTAGCTTCTGCTGAACCACCCCCAGAACCGGCTGAAATTAAGAAAGAAATAAAAGAAGAGAAATCTGATGATAAAAAATCAAGCGATAAAAGTAAATCAAAAAGTCGGTCTAGTTCTTCAAAACATAGCTCATCAAGTCGATCAAAAAGCAGTAGTAGTAGCAAAAGCAGCAGTAGTAAAGATAGGCATAAATCTAGCAGTTCTAAAAGTAGTAGTAGGGATAAAGACAGAGATAGGGATAGAGATAAAACGAAAAAAGATCACAAAGCTAATGGAGCTAAAGTCACTACTAGTAAAGATAAAACTGAATCTAAAGAGAAACAAGCGGAGAAAGATAAAGACACTCTTGCCAAGATCAAACCGCAAAGTATTGATAAATTAGGCCGAATTCCCAAAAAGACTGACGACAAAACGAAAGAAAATAAAGAAGTTAAAAAACCCACTATGTCTATTGAGGTCAGGAAAAATGCCGAAGAGCGTCCTAAAACAGTGAAAGTCTTCAATTCAAAGCGGCGTTCAACCGGTTTAGAGGAAGAAGCGAAACCGCCCCCACCTAGACCCACAAAGAAGCCGCCAGTTGTACTACCCAGCATTCCTCAGAAGAGGGCGTCGCCTGTTAAGGAGTTACCAACACCCCCAGAGAAGAAATTTAAAATGGAAATACCGGAACGACCAGGGGCCATTAAACTAATACCCCCAAAACCAAAACGTAAGTTCTACAAGTACTTTTATTTACGTGTTTCTCTTGTTTGCAGGTGTCAAACGGGAGGAATGTACCACAAGCAGCTGTTTTTCTTCTTTGCTGAGTGTCCTTACAGGGAATGGCAGAGCTCCTCATAAATCCCCCAAACTGTTCTTCAATATTATTATTATATTCATTTTTAATTACAGTTTCCGTGTTAAAAATGCACGAAAAATTACGTAAGAGGGTTGTGATTTTTGCGTGCATTTTTGCGTTTTGTTAAGCATTTGTATTAAATACATACCTAATTACCAACTTAGTGATCAGTGTCAGAGATGAAGAATCAAACAAGTGCGTCCGTGTTTTATTTTTCTACTGTAAAATAAGTATATTTATTTTTTTCAATAGGTACGCCGTGTGGTAAGTTCCAATTTGTAAATTCTGTAACATTTTAAAGCAATAAATAAAAAGACCTATCACATATTAAGGTATACAGGCAGGCCCTTTCCTTCCTACGCAACGCTAAATTATCTAAAAAATATTACAAAACCGTGTGCTTGTTCACACAGTTATAATAACCCATATCATTCAGTAAAAAAATACAAATACTGATAAAAGTGAATAGAAGTGCTACCAAAGGGCTTCCACACCAAGGCTACGATACACACGGGGCAAGCATTTGCTCGATTGAAATAAAACGAACAAATTATTTGGTAATTATAAATGATAGGTCGACCGCATGCTAAAAAAAGACCTGTTAAATACACAAATAAGTAAATAATTCAATGACGTAATCTGTTTAGATTGTAATAAGAGCGTATCAAACATCAGAGAGCGCATTTTACTAATTTTGGATTAGATTTTTTGCAGTTCGTCGGGAATCTGCTGGACATCTTCGAAGTTTACGTCTTCCTCAATTCCGCGTGACAGATTCTACCACAGAGGGTCCAGAGTTGTTACGTGCGTAAGTATGGGAAGTCTGTAAACTTCGAGATGAAAGTGCAGTCGACTCGTCAGTTATTTTTATAAAACAATAAAGCTAATTAACACGCAAAAATATCTATCAACATTTGACGGTGTTGGAAAGCCTAAAAAAGGTAGCAAAACCGGTGATTACACTGCGCTTGCGTTGTGTAAACATAGTTACCAAAGGTTTTCAGTGATTCCCAGAAACTCGCACTGTAGCAAAATGAGCTGGATTTAAACTAAAGAACACATAATTCACCACTGAATAACTCGATAAAACCTTCCGCTCTATCATGTTACTGTTTGCTATGTTTTTTATTCAGATAAAACATTCAAGTAACATAATCTTATTAGGTGTGGAATTTTGCCCGGAATTATGCAATTTGTAAAAAACAATTCGTTTCATTTTCTACCCGCTTGGATTAAAAAGGGGTGCAACAATATAATAGCACCTTGACATTCATTAAATATAATAGCAACAATTGTGTAATAGGAGTAATCATTGATTTTCTGAGCGACATTTTCCATGTATACATATTTTTTTTCCTTGATTATTTTAACTTGAAGGACGTTTGGTGAATTTACGAGGACTTTGTCAAAATGTTTTGATTTTATGTTAACAAAATGTTTGAATAAAAATGCATACAACAAAGGATTTTTAATTTTTGATTTGTTTCCAGCGCCTGTGTTGCAAGAAAGCGACATTTTCATGGACGCTCTTGCAGCTTCAGCGACGTCGAAAAAAGAGCCCAAGAAGCGAAAACGACGCCCGAGTGTCACAAAAGACACTCCAAGTTCCCCAACAACGCAAGAGCCCCAAACCCCAACATCTCCCGTCACCTCACCCATCGGTTTGAAAAATATTGCGGCGCCGAACTTTTATCAAGATACGTTACAAACGGAACAAAGTGAAGAAAAAGATGAAAATAAAGAAGAAATTGAACGATCAGGGACTCCGATCGAAGAGGAAGAGCGCCCGAGGACGGAGGGGGGCCTTAAAGGCGTTTTGGTCTACACCAAGAAGAAAGGTCCGAAAAAGTCGGTCAAATTCAACGATAATAATTTAACACAAGTCCGCTTTTTCGAATTGGACGAAACGGAGAGAGTGAATGTGACTAAGAATTTCATGGATATGGCCAAGATGGAGATGACGAGTGAGCGAGAGGCGTTGCAAATGTCACGGAAACTGCCTAACGAGGACATAATGGAGCCCCAAACGATGTGGAGGCTGCCTTACATAATCGATTTACCTGATCCTCTAGCAGCCCCCGGGTGCAAAAGCCTGGAGAAGGACATACAATTCGCTCGCGAAAAGAGTGTCCTTCAAGCCCTCTACTTCGACAAGAGGAAAATTCCGGATAGTCCGGAAGAACCAGTCCCGGAAACGCACCAAATGAGCGACCCCATCAACATTCCACTTGAAGACGCAGATAGCCAAGAAATGGACTTGCGGAACACCCCCTGGCCGGAGCCGAAGGGGTCGCCGCCACCAATGCAGGACAATCTGCCCCCTCAGATATTCTCCAACATGGCGGTGCCTTTCCAAAGCTTCCAGCCCCCAGCATTTCAAGGAATGCCGCCGAGGTTTGGGCCCCAGAACGGGCCGGGTGTTTTTGGGGGTCCTCCTAATATGATGCCGAATGGGAATATGATGGGGCCTCCGCCGGATATGATGCATCAGGGGCCCCTCAACCCTAATGCTTTCGGGCCGGAGAATTTCAATCCGATGATGAATGACAATAATTTCCAAATGCCGTTTAACCCCCCGAATATGGGGATGTTTCCGCCGAATAATTTTAATATGAATAGAGGAAGAGGAGGATTCAGGAGAGGGGGTAACAATGGACCATGGATCAGGATGAATGGTCCCGGAAACTGGAATCGGGGAGGGGGCAGGGGACGTTTGTGTAAAAATGTGAAAAATCATGGATATTGTAGAAATATGGATAAGTGTCCATTTATACATCCTAAATGAGCGACTTTTGAGGGTTTTAATTCGATTTAAGTGTTCTTGTGATATAGATAAGAGTGTAATTATAAACATTTTGTGATTTTTTTAAGTGTAGCCGACTTTTTTGAAGTACAAATTACTTAAACGTAGTTGTGACATATTTGATGAGGATGTTGTCATCCATTTTAATTTATTCAATTGTGATTTAGCGCTAGAATGAATGAGATAATCTGTACAGTACTATATCACCAGTGTAAATAATAATTATTAGGTATATTTTAAATATGTAAAGAGTAAGATTTTGTAAAATACATTTTGATGTTAATTTTTTTCAAACAAAGTTAATATAATGTTAATATTAATACAAATGGATATTTGTTAGTGACATTAATTTTATACCTACATTGCTTTTAAGAGCGATTATTTTCATTTTTTCAAATAAATTTTATAGGCACAGAATTTAACAGTTATGCACGTTTTTCATTATAACAATCTCGACCCATTTAACGCATTAAATTGAGGCCAAAAATAATTATCGAAAATTACGAATTAAAAACTCAAATTTTAGTGTTATGATAAAATATATTGTTCTAAATCTTCATCAGTATGTGGAGAGGATTATTTTTATACATTTATATAAAATAATACAGTGCGATCAAAAAGTCTGTCAATCAAGCAAGCGTAGAAATTTAAAACATGTTTTATGAATAAACACTAATTATTTTAGTTTGTTTTGAGACGTTTCATAGAATAATTCAATTTAATTAGCTCAATGTTTTAATTTTTAGAAAATATTTTTTTGACATCTAGATAACATACGAACTGCCATGCAACATACGTCCTCAACTAGGACACCTACTTGATAGAAAGACTTTTTGATCGCACTGTATAAATAACAGTAAAAATAGTATTATCACACTGCACACTAATGAAAACGAGTTCAAACAAGTGAAAACTTGAAATTAATCTATAAATTATTTACATTAACGCGTGTAAAATTCTTAATCAAAGTGACCAACGCGGAGCTTTTTGCTGAATAATTTGTAAGTTTATGCTTAAGTAGTACATGATCGTTAGACACTAATTATTTGCTACAGAATTTTTTGAAATTTTTTCAATAAGAAACCTGTAACCAGCAATGGCCAAAGATGAGTTATTTTAAACAAAAATTCAGCTTTTAGGTATTTTATAATTTTTAATCAAACAGTGATGAATATGTCTAAATTAGTTATTTTATTTAATTATTTTTTGATTTTATTATATGTATACAATTAAGTACCATGCGGACAAAAAAATAGGACAACAAGGTCATTCTGTTGACCTAAAATGTAAAACGGCCCTTAGATCGTGACCTCATTTTTAATTTAATGTCAACGATGTTCAAGTAATGTTGCTTGTATTTTGGCGCTTTGAAAAACCAAATTTGATGTTAAAGCCTGCTTCACAGTGAACTTTTTGAAAATATCGAAAATCGTCTCCTTTTTTTTACGGCTTGTTAATACGAAACTGAAAATCCTATTCAACAAACATTTTTGTGTGACGTTTTCAGTAAAAGATAATGCTTGTATTTACACTGATAAAACTGATTTACAAGCTTGTTTGGTGTTTTTTTACTAAAAAAATATGCTTACTGTAAAAACAAATCTGCACAATTAGTTTGATTTAATTAAATCACATGATAAGTTTTTTCAACATACATATTCCATCCATTAGAAATTGCGTGATTGGGGATGACCCTTGAGTAGATCATTCATACACGTGAAAGTTTTTCAGTGAACTTTGCCCCAATCCCCATTATTTGTCAATATTTGTACCATATCTGGGGCGAGGTACACCAAAAGTAAAACGGACTGATTTTTTGTTATCTCATGGTATGATTGCCAGACTGCGTGTGATTTATTGCGCAAAAGAGTCGTAGTTTGCGCAAACTCATGTTTTCCAAGCAGTCGCAGAGTCAGCTGTCGCAAGGTAAAGTCTGAATGTGTGTGCGTTTTGTCGTAAAACGAGTCGAATGAGTAGATTTCGTGCAAAAGTTGAGTCAAACTCGAGCTAAAAATGCTTCATTCCATATTGATCTTGTCGAGGTGACAGTAGCTGTGATCAATCATGCGTTTTCTCGTCATTTTTGATAATAAATCTTATTACTAAACGGAGTAAAATTTTGGTGATTTGTGTGTGACCATATAGATACCATGCAGCGTTGGTTCTTCCTCGAGGACCCCAACAACGCCATCCTCCGCGTTGGCAAAGGGGATGATTTGCAACTCCACACTAGTAAGAGCACATCCAAGTTCCCCCCCAGAAAATGGCTGTTTCGAGTGCGGGCCCCCGACTTGAAAAAAGACGAAGTCATGTGCGTCTCGGGGAGTGTCTCGGAGCTGGGCTCCTGGCAATCGGAAAAATGCCTCCCTCTGGAACACGAAGACGACTCTGACATCTGGTCTCTCCCTGTCATGATCCCCGATAAGGTTAACATCCAGTATCGGTTTTGCGTTTGCGTGGTCATCGAAGCGGGGCTCCAGGTGATAGTGCGGAGTTGGGAGGCCCAAATCGCCCCCAGAGTGATCCACGCGACCGAAAAGTCGCCTCTGGCAACGGATGAGCCTTTGAGCTATGGAGACTACGGTAATGTTTGCAGAATTGACAGGGGGTGGCTTAATAAGGAAACGGTGATTCAATTGAAGTTCTGCAATAACCCCTTGACTCTCTGGAGGCCGAAATACAATAATCGGTCGGTTTATATCAAAGTGACTCCTGTGGGACTGCTGCGTCACAACACCAACATCCCTAAGACAATGTCGGAGGCTTTGGAAGAGTCCCTCAGTGCGGATACTCAAGACGCGTTCGAGAACCCCAAACATGCCCTAAGCGAAGTTGCCTCTCTTAATGCCGAAGACTCATCTTTCCACCCCCAACCCCAATTCGGGGAGGAGTATAAAGAAAACGACATGCTCATTTTCCAATGTTCCGTTTTGTTCCCCGCCAACGTGGCTTTTCTCATTGATTTGTACATATACAGTTCGAGACACGACGATGGAGAGCCCCCTCATCATGCCGGATTTAGTTACTTACTCCCCACTGTATTGCAGTCTTCGGAAGGAAGTGTTGTCCTCCCGGTGACGAGCACCAAACACCGGCCTTTGGGCCAAGTCCGGATTGACTATATAGTCGTAAGGCCGATGCCTAATTTCAAATGTGATTTGAGTGTTTCGTATGCGAGACATTGGAAGAAGACGAGGGCTGGGTTGGATGTGGGTCATCGAGGGTCTGGCTCCAGTTTCAAAACGCAGAATTGTGCAGAAGTTAGGGAAAATACCGTCGCCAGTTTGAAGAATGCCATTGATCATGGGGCGGATTTTGTTGAATTTGATGTTCAGTTGAGTAAAGATCTTATTCCTATTGTTTATCACGATTTCCATGTGTGTATTTCGATGAAGAAGAAGAAACAGTTGGATGAGACTGATATGCTGGAGTTACCGGTCAAGGAATTGACTCTGGATCAGTTGCAGTTGTTGAAGGTGAGAAACGGTTTTGAAGTTTTAACAGAAATTGTTGTTATATCTTACTCAACCCGTGTAAAAATTAATCAACCATCTCTCTCGCACAAAATAGCAATTGTTTTTGGAGCAATTTTGTTGGACACTATACAAAAAAATACCAAAATTTAGACAATAAACGATGATGAAAAATGAAAATTCAATTCAACCTTTACTGCACCGGATGGGTTATTTTCGTTAATTTATATTATTTTGGCCAAAAGGCCATAAAAATGAAAATTAACCTAGAGTGCGTTGAATTTCAATCTGACACTTTTGACAGTTGTTGACATTTCGCGTCAATGTGGTTCACACTCTTTAAGAAAATCAAACGAAAACGATAGAAAAACGATGTAAAACCCAGTTAATTTGCACACTGGTCAACTTGAAATAGTTAGGTAGTGATTTGTGAAGTGTTTTTAAGATTATAAAAGCCCAATGTAAAAGAAATTTGGCCAACGAATGTGTAATTTAATTTAATTTTTTAATTTGAGGTTATGACATGAATTTATTATTTCTATCGACATAATAAAAACTAGATTGAACTAACAAAAAATAACAAAAATTGTGAAAATTCAAAAATTGAATTGAACTATAATTAACATAATGATCTACTATTCATTATAACTAGGAAGAGGAATATGCTTAGGATTCTATAAGCTACATGCAAAACCCTCATTACTTTCATTTCATAGAAATTTTTATTTAACTTTTTTACAAGTAGATATTTTATCATTGTTTTTTATTTTGCTGAAGTGATATGTGTTTTATTAGTACTCGTAAGTATGTTGATTTGCTAAAAAGCATTAAATGGGAATTTGATAGCCACTTAATTTGATGGATTTTCTAATCAACTAGGTATGTTGTTCAAACTACAAATAATTACGTCTGTAAACAATAATTAAAATCATCAGAAAATGCGATTACATATTTAATAATAATAAAATAATAGACATAAACTTTTTATTAACTTATATTTTTTTTTGTTTTTAAAACAAAAAATTGAAAAATGAAAAAAATACAATGTCTTTGGAATTTGGATGTTGCGATGGAAGGGATTTAACAAAACAAAAAATACGATATCATCAATTTTATTTCCTGTTGTTTGGTGTTATATTACAGCATATCTAATGAAATTTAAATCCCTTGACATTAGCTTCTTATCGGTTTGTGAAAACATAATTTAGTTCATTATAATCATGTTATTTTTCATGTTAATTTCGTTTTTCGGCTTGACTGTTTAAGTCTGATTTTATAGTTTTTGAATATGAACATGATTTTTTGTGATTATAATTACTCTCCAAATAATTATTAATTAATTATTATTATTTATTTCTGCTCTTGGTGTTTTTCCGGGAAGCGGCGTTTTTCTTTGTTCATACTCGTAATATTTACATTAATAAATCATTATTAAAATTATGCAATTACAAATCAAATCTTGTTCGCAATTATTTAATCGATTATTATTATTACAATGACTTGACCTTCAAATGAAAGCACGTGCAGTAGTTTAAATTTTTTACCAGAAAGTAGATAGGTTTTGGTATCATCACCACCTGTTGTTCGTCTAACTATGAATTATACATATTTCAGTGGGAAGGTACTAATAATTTTTATTTAGTATTTATTTGTACATTATAAGTTTACGACGTTTAAATTAAATTAAAAACTACTAAGTATTATTTTGCTCAAATAAAGTTTCTCATACTAATGAGTTATGAACAAGAGCTTTGTTTACGAAATTTTAGTGATTTTACAAATAAAAATAGAACCAATTACGACTTATTAAATGATTATTGATAAAATAAATATTTTGTGAATTATGTAAGTTAATTTACAGATAATATTTAGTATATATTTTCTACTGTGGCACAGAGAAGTCATCTAAAAATTAAATATAGCGCATATTATAATATTTATTATTATTATTGATGAAAGTTCTGGACTTCTGGAAAAACTGCATTTGATTTAAATACATTTTAGTTTCCCACACATCTAAAATAATATTATATTTAAACAAATATTATTCGGGCACGTGTTGTATATTTTTATAAATTTTTTTTATAAATTTTTATAAAAAATGCAATTTATTTATGTTTAACGTACTGATAATTGCGGTAGACAGAATTTTATCTTTACTAAACTGTAACTGTAAATATGTCTACCATGTGTTCGTGACGTTAACAACACATTATGTAATACCTCACATTAACATTATCATTTTGATCAGAACCTTGAGAACGTGATAATATTTTGCAAAACTACATAATGTAGTTTGAAAATTTTATTCGAATATTTTTAGGAAAAAAATGCTTAATACATAATTGATTTGATCTCTAATAAAATATATTTTTATATTGACAAACTTAAATTTTTGAACTTTCTATTTTTTTTTGTGATTCGAAAGTCGTAACAATTTTGTGTCCCTTTTTTGTCCTCTTTATATCAAAGAGAACGAGTTAATTTTGAGGTCGTTGTATTTGGCTTGTGGAACTTGGACTTGAAAGTGAACACGCGATTTTACCAATGCCAGGTTACATAAATTTAGCTTGGCTCAGTGTTAAGAACTGTTCTTTGCGTCACAGAAACTAATAATATTGGTAAAACAAGTGCAGAGTTTGGGACATTATTATTATTGATAAAAAAATGGAATTTTTGCTTTGACCTTTGAAACGATATTAAAATTTTCGAAGAAATAAATAAAGATTTAAACATATTTTTAGATATACGTATAGTTTTAGGATTTTTTTTAATTAAAAATAGAAAAAAGGCTAATTTGTATGTTTTCTTCTTTAATGTTGTGTGTTTATAATTGCGAAGAATGCGAAGTATAATCTAAGAAATAACAAAATGTTCAATTAATCCTTAAATTTGAAGTATTATTTGAAGGAGTAATTTTTCTCTACTTTACAAGGATTATTGCGAAAAAATTTCGACTTCCTTTGACGATAATAATTTATTCATATTTGTAATCTGTATTTAAAATGACGTGGCTGATTTAATGCATTCTTATCGAAATAATCGTTGCTTGGTAGAGTTCCAGAACATATAATTTTGTATTTTACTTTCATTATCGATCAAAGGTATATTATTTCACTATAGAAACATTTGTGAATAATTTATTGAACCAGGCTGCAAATAACGATTTGTCGTTAATTGAATTAACATTGTATTTAATTGTTTTAAAAGAGAGTAAGACATTCGTGTACCAAAATTTCTCACTAATTTACATTAGTTTGAAATCAGACCTTGAAAATAGGCCAATTTGCATTTTCGTATTGTTTAACATAGTCGTCATCTAATAGTTATCTAATACACTTAAATAATATTAAAATAAATTAAGTTAACACTATGATAATTTGGTAATTTGCGTTCGTGGAGGTTGGGAAGAATTTAATTTTTTTCTTAGTTTTTTTAATGTACAAACTTTAATGTTTAATTATTAATTTAGTGCTTCCACGTAGGTGTACCACCTGAGCGAGGGCAAGACGAAGAATCCTCGTTTCTTCGACGACGACCTCGAAGACCACCAACCCTTTCCGACTCTTCAGCACGTCTTGGAAGTGCTGAATCCACACGTAGGTTTCAACATCGAAATAAAATGGACTATGCAACTCTACGACGGCTCATTCGAATTATACCATCCCACCGACATCAACCTCTACCTGGACACCATCCTCGAAGTGGTTCTTCGCTACGGCGGCGAAAGAAGGATCGTTTTTTCCTGTTTCAATCCTGATATTTGTTCCATGATCAGATTGAAACAGAATAAATATCCTGTTATGTTCTTAACCATAGGCGAAAGTAAAGTTTACGCTCAATATAGAGATCCGAGATGTTGGTCCATTCCGGCAGCCATCCAGTATGCCAATATGATCGAACTTCTTGGAATTAGTGCACATACGGAAGATCTCCTAAGGGACTCATCATTGGTAAGTTGGGTTTTGATAATAATGTATATCTTAAAGCATAATTTGCACGAGTTTTATGAGACACAGTGTAATACTGCTTCTAAACTAGAGCAAAATTTTGAGGCATATCAAACCAAATTCAAATTTTTCCACAAGAACTGAGTATTGTTTTTTGTGTTTAAAGTATTTTAATTTTGTTGTTTGTTTTATCTATTGTTAGGCGATTTGTTTGTAGGTAACTACATAATCTCTATTGTTTCGGCTTAATGGTTTTATTTTGCAAATAATTGTGTAAGTCTTTGTTTAAGTTAAAACTCGAAGTCCATTTTTTATCAAACTTCTTGTAGATTATAGCGATAAAAGAAATTGTTTTATTTCGCACTTAATTAGATTTTCTAAGTGGCAGATTGATTATGAATGATACATCAGTTGAGTTGTTTTTTATCACTTAGTTATCTAAATTGGTTTATTAAATGCTAGTAATAACATGGTGTGTACCACTGTTTGTACAGATGAAAATTGGATATTTTTCCTTAGTTTTTAATTTTATTTAAAATTTAATATTAAACGACAAATTTGTTATTAATTTTCTAAGATTATTACACTTGTTTTTCTTAGTATTTTCCAAATTTGTATACATTTTTTTGTATTAGTTTTAAGGAACATCTTTTCGAGGATTTCTTGTTTTAACTTTAATGTAATTTTTGGATTGTATTCATTATAAAACAGGCTATTTGGAAGTGGTATTCTGTTGTCTAACATTTTGTTAGGTTGTTATTTATACCGGGATATGTCTACTAAAAAAAATCTAAAAAATAACTGAATTTTATTTTTAGCAAATGTTACTCGCATACCTGTGGAAAGCTACTTAGCAGTTTTGCCAACAACATAAATAAAAGTGTACTTGGCAACTGCTCTTGACCTATACAAACTTAGAACACCTAATAAGGAATTGAAAATTTTTGCAGTTTTTTTTCAGTTTTTAGTAGACACGTCTTTTATTTTTTTATTGAAATGTTTGAAAACTGTTCATACATTATACTGGGCGTTTGTAAAACTACAAATACTGCATGCTAGTTTGTTCTTTGAAGAATAATCTAGGACAGGTTTAATGTTTTCTAATAAAAAGTAGGTAATACAAATTATAGAATCAATTGTAGTTGATAAAAAAGTCAAAAACAATAATTTTTGCAACAAAACAAAAGTTTTTGAATTTTTAAGTTACTTATGGAGACATTTTTTGGTGTTTCACCATAGAAATCATAAAAAAAATAATTATGCATACTTCTATTTCAGGAAATATTGCATATTTGTGCATATTTTAGGAAATATTGCATATTTGTGCATATTTTCTTCAAATCACTAATACCCGATTAAAAATTTCAGTTCAAGTTAAAAATTGGACAGTTTATGAAAAATGATCCGATTACAAAATATTTTAAAGAGAAAACCGGTAATTCGTAAGCCAAACTCAAAAAATTAGTACCCTGCTGAATGTTTTCTTTTTAAATTGTATTGAACCAAGCGGTTTTTTTTAAATCATTTGTTTCCAAAAAATAATAATTAATATAAATTACAGTAATATAAAAAATGATTTTATTTTAAGAACAAAATTTTGTTTTGATTTTGAGTTATTTGATTTTTGCTATCTAAATTATATGTAAAAAATAATTTAATACAAAGTAGATAGTTGTAATCTCTCAGATCATAACCTTCATGAAAAGAATGTTTTTTTGGTGGGTTCCCATTTAAAAAAAAATAATATTTTTGTAAAACTCAAAAACAAAGTAACAAAAATTTCGAAAAATTTTATTTTTGATAAAACATCACATTTTTATAGAACTTTATAATTCATCAATTAGTTTTTTCAAAAAATAAATACGTTTGCTTTTTATTGTTCAAAATTTTGCATATCGATGCATATTTTGGCATATATTGGAGCATATTTCTTAATATTTTGTGTATATTTTTGTGAAAAAACGTGCATATATATTCACATAATTTCCGATTTTTTCGTGCATATAATCTGAGCCTTAATTATAATTATTTATTACAAATATGTTTTTATAATAAAGCAGACTTGTCCTACTTTGTTCTGGAAGATTTACAATGGAGCAGGATTCCTGAAAAGCTAAAAAGAAATAGACTGTGAAAATAATACTTGAAAGTGAGAATTCGGAATTTGCGAACGTAAATTTAACTATAATAATCTGTAAAGATAAAACAACTAATGTGAACATTAAACTGTGAATAATTGGAGGAATATGTTTTTTAGATATGCCAATAAACGGTTAATGAAGAACTTGATGCTATTTATATAAAATACAAGGGAATTGTTCAAGACATAACAAGAATCATCGCATAAACAAATTAAGGAGTTTATTTTGTAAGTATCAGGAAAGATTTCTTGGAAACTGTGCAAAAAACTGCGAAAACATCGAAAAAACTGGACAGAGAATGTAGTAAAAAAGTAGTTTACAAAAAAGTGAAAACAGGTCTCATAAACTTGCTAAAAGGGTTGAACAGTATTTTTGTACACTAGGAGGCCGATCAGTTTTTGATTAGTATTTCTTTACAGGTCCAGATGGTGAAGAGGGCGGGTTTGATAATGTTTTGTTGGGGGGATGAGAACGCCGATCCGACGACCCTCAAGATGTTAAAAGAGTTGGGGCTGCATGGCGTCATCTACGACAAAATCTATCAGCTGTCGAGCAAAGAAGTGAAAGAAAGCATTTTCTTGGTTGAAGCACGCGAATCCCAGAAGGATCTAATCAGGCTAGCAGCAGCCGCCGTCGAGTCTCCCACTGTCTCCATAATCAAGGAGCAAGTGTTGGATATAGAAAAAGCCAGACACGAATATGAAGAAAAGAACGTCTCAACTGCAACTTCGCTAGAGAGTTTAGATAGTCGTATGTCTGATTATGAGAAAAATGGGACAGGTTAGGATTTCCGCTTATTTTATTATTCAGTTTATTAGCAAATTTACAAGTATTACCTCAGTTGGGGATGTTTTAAAACAACTAAATTATTGTAGGCAGTATTTATTAAATATGCTACTCTAAGGTTGTGATCATTTTCTTTGTTTACACTAGATTGTAATCAGTTTTTGTGTTTTAAAGCAGGGTTTACAAATACGGTTATTTTTTTAATATGAGCAAGGCTTTTCTCAGCTTTTATTTATTATCACCTCTTTATTATTTCTAAAAGCGAATTATTTTTTTTGCAATACGTGTTTCAATATTGTGATATAATTCTTCCATGATTCACTAAATTTAATCGTAAATATTCCAAACATCGTAATTAATGTCGATTTTGAGCAATGGAAATTAAAGTGGTCATTTTAAATTATATTTCAAGGAATATAACGGAAAATGAAATGGTTCCAAACTGAAAAAAACACGATTATAAATACATTGAGTGTCAAGGAATATAACTGAAAATGAAATGGTTCCAAACTGAAAAAAACAACAAATTGAAAATCTGTAAATAATTAACGCAGGCACTTATTTTAGAAAATTTTTTCATTCACACAGTATGAATTAGAATATAATTATATAGATTAATAGTTTGTGAATCAGCAGTTTATTTTTCATACTAGATTTGTGTATTGTCTCTAAAATTAGTTAGATTAGAATTTTTATAATGTTTCTAATGAAATATTTTTGTGAAATATATCTTTAGACTTTTTAAATTTGCTTGCTTTGTTCGAAAATGACCAAAAACAAATTAAACCATTTCATTCTTTTTCCCTTCTTTGAAATCGAATGATATTTTTACAAATTTGGGCTTTTTTGTACATATTCAACAGAATATCTGCATCGGTTTTGTTCGAAATAAAACTTGTCTTTACTTAGGGACTTCACAAATTCACATATTCGTAACATTTTTAGCCTATTTATAGGAAAGGGCTGTTAGGTGGTTTAGTTTAGGAGCTTTTTAATATTTTAGTGCCAGTTTATGATGCAGGGTGCACAAATTTTTGCAGTTGAGACACAAAGACAAAAAAATGAATGCTTAAATTCTCACAATTTTAAATTGTGTGCCTGCCTAAGGCAAAGCATAGGCTTTGTGAAAAGTCCTGCATTTGTTTGTGCTAAATACACGAAATGTTGAAATTTTTATGACATTTTTGCAATAAAGTTCTAACCACTGTTGTTTTAGTATTTATTTGAGTTTGTAAAATGTGATTTGATTTTTTCTTATTTGTAAATTTTTGTTCCTATGTAATTAACAGGAGACGTAAAGTGATATTTAAGTGCGACCAAGAAGACGTGATGAAGAGTGCCCAATCTCTCAAAATGAATGAAGTTTTGAGCTCAGGAAATAATATACCAAAGTTCTGATACTTGAAGTGATAAATAAATAAATTAAATATTATTTATATTCATAAAGCAAAACGAATAAACTTTTTGCATAATGAAGGAGTTTCTTTTACCCTTCTCATCCCCTGCAACCACTACCATTACCTATTATTTAAAAAAAAAAAATTTTTTTGTCTTTAACGCTGTAGAAGCCTAATGTTTTGAAGAAAGCTAAGTATAAACATGTAATAATTTTCTTCTTACTTTCTTTGACGTTTAAACATGCCAATTCACAAGTGTTTCAAATTTTGCTTGGCCCATTTACTCTCATTAAAATAATTAGTGGAAAAAGATTTCACTAATAATTAAAAATCTTCAGTTTTCTACCAATAACACTGTTATAGCGTGTGTCTACCTAGTTATTAATTGTAATCCATATACCTACTTATTTATCTTCACTTAAAAATACTAATTTGTTATAGTTGCAATATTTTTTAGTTGAGTTTAAGTTGAGATAAGATTTGTATTGATTTTGTGATTATTTTTGTGTCTATTTTGTGATTACGCTTCTCAGGGCAGACTTCCCAATGAAAATCTTCACGGAAGTACTTGTCATATCAGAAAAATAGAACAATGTGAAATATGAGACACAGATCATGCAAGATGCAAGAAACATGAGTTTCGCGTCGTTGGTTCGACATGCACATCTTCCTATAAAATCTGCAACAAAGTGCAAAAACAAATCATTGTAGTGTAGATTGTTAGCAAAACGTCAAACATGTATTACTATGTGACATGGGTGCTATTTCTAAGTGCAGTTGTGCAAAGTTCACAAAATTTCGAAGACAATCTTGTCAAAAGAATGGTAAAGGAGTGTTTGGTCTCACGCAATGCAATCCTATGTTTCGCCAATAAAGCTGCAAAAGCTCTGGAGAGGTCCATGGACTGGAATGTGCATTTTTTTGACGGTGTCACATTTGAGAGAAACAAGGAAAAAGCTCCAGAGAGTGAAGCCAGAGCTCGCACTTACGGCTTCGGCCGATTGTTCAAAGCATTGAACGATTTTTTGAATACACACACGTTGACTTTGGATTTGACCAAAGGGGAAACAGCAGTGGAGGCTCGCGGTGGCGGAGGAGGAGGTGAAGGTGGTGGAGGAGGAGATGAAGGTGGCGGATTTGGAGGATACAAAAACGCCATAAAAAAGGAAAAAAAATACATGCAGTATGCGTTTATGGTACTTCTTGGTATTTTTGGCTTGACTGGACCTTTAATGATGAAAACGTTGGCAATAATGGCGGCGAAGGCACTGCTTGCTAGTAAGACTGCACTTATTATTGTGGGTTCAGTGGCTCTCAAAAAGATTTTTGAAAAGGATCAGGAGAAGACTTCTGTTAAGGTTCATACTGTTAGTGCTCATGATGGCCACGACAGAATCTACATTCCCACTCAGTCAGCACCTTATTGGTCATATCAACCCGATTCTAAACACACGTGACACAAAAATGATTTACTTTATAATTTATTTATTTATTGTTAAGTTAAATAAAAGTTCTTCGATGAAGTTTGTTTTTTATTTTAGTCTACGACACATTGTAATATTTCGTTATTCGTTTAAATAAAAATAGAAATTTGCTCTTAGAAAACTAATTTTTTATGTATTTTTTTCGTTTTATTTTTTTCTACGTAGTTTCCACATGCAGAAATTTTCTTGCATTTTATTCATACGTATAGCACACATAATTCATTAAGTAAAAAATGCGTAACCGTAATTAATTATAAAGTGGTCATTACACTTTTAATGCTAATGTCTTTGATACGGTTTAAAAATTGCGTAATAGCCTATTCTACACGCAATATGAATAATAGAAATCTCGTCTTCAGCTTGTTGAAAATATAATTGGCGAGTCTAGGGTCAAAGTGACACCTGTATTTGACCGTTAGTGTTCCCGAAGGATTCAAAATGTCGCTCACAACACGACGTGGATAACATGTCCTTTAACTTTTAAATAAGGCTCTTTTATTTTTTATTAACACCGATAAGCTATAAAAAGGTATTTTATATGACGTGAGGGTTAAATTTTCCGTATTATGCGGCGTGAATCTTGTATGAACTTCCCCATTTAGCTTTTGAGAAACAAAAAATTGATTAAAATTTAACATGTCTAGTGAAAGATTTAGATTTTGAATGATATTAAAGAATTAAAGTCAAGCAAACAAATAAATAATTCTCTTAACATTACATTCTTTTAATTCAGATAGTTTTTGATAAAGTTATAAGCCGCAAAAATATTGTGCAGCGTTTACAGAAAAGCATACACCACTCCAAAAATTAAAGAAACAAAAAATTTTCTTAAATTTGTATCTCATCGAAAAATGGTCGTGTCTAGATTTAAAAAAAAAAACATTTTGAAGCTTTAAGTTTCTATTTTTGAGGTTTTCTGGCAAAAATTTAGATTTTTTTTCTCGCGCTATTATGCGTGATAACCGTAGCACAGAAAAAATGGCTACTAAAAATTTCAAAATAGAAACTTAAAGCTTTAAAATAGTTTTTTTTTAAATATAGACATGACCATTTTTCGGTGTCCGGTCAATTGTTCGAACAGCATATTGATCGAACGTCAATTTTTCGAAAACTGATTGTTCGAAAAGTCATTTGTGTAGGCAAGTTACATTTAGAAAAAAAAAACATTGTTAGAAAAATTTCTTTGTAGGCGCAATACAGAAGAAAGTAGGAATGATTAAAACAACAATATTTATTTGTTGGGTGTTGAAATCGTTGAAATAAAATTTATATTATATTTCTAATACTAGTCAATGGTTAAATTAATTATTAAGTTACATAAAAAAAAACATAAATTTATACAAAAATAAGAACTTTCATCTCAGCTCCGATCTTCTGTAGCTCAGTTATTATTTAAGTGGGAATTTTGATATTTTGTAGACTTTATTTATATTCTAGAGCGCATTTCAGGAAAATATTATTGTTTATACTGGGTGGCCCAAAACTAAGTTAAATACAAACTTATGTTTTTTTTTAATGAAACACCATATATTTCTTGGCATTTTTGAATGTAACTTTTAATTTCAGTGTTTTGAAACTAAACTTCTATTAGTCGACTTTACTTAGTTTTTGAAGTAAGTTTTTTTTTTCACAAAAACATTCTCTTTTTAAAAATTTATTATACGAAAAGTTAAGACAGCTGGAAAAAAAAATACCATTGTAAAGAGGAAAGTATGAACTTTGAGACTATAATATTTTTTTAATGTATTGCAGTCGAAATATTAAAAAAATAATATAAAAAATTCAAATGGAACACCCTTTTTTTATTTTTGCATCTCAGACTGATAAATTGTCGATCTAAAAAAATAAACTTTTGATGTCTAGAATTGATAAATTAAAAGATATTTAATTTTAAATATTAATTTTTCTCAACAAAGACTATGTATGCATTTTCTTTAATTTTTGATAATTATGAAACAATTGACAAGTATTAAAAATATGGAAGACGTAAGAGCTGATCCTCCTCCCGGTTTCTTCTGGATTGCGCCTACGAAGAAATTTTTCTAATACGCTCTTTTAAAACAAACTTGTTTTTGTTAAATGTTGTTTGCCTACATAATGATTTTTCAAACAATCAGTTTTCGAAAAATTCGCGTACGATCAATATGCTGTACGAACAATTTGCTTTCGAACAATTGTCCGTAACTCCCATTTTTGTATGAAAATTTTTTGTTTCTTTAATTTTTTTGGAGTAGTGTATTTAACAAATTTTTTGCTTTTGCTTTTTTTAATTTTCATGGAAATAACATATACTGGGTGTTGCATCGCAATCTTTCCAGGGCAGAAGCCTCTTTTTGAGGTGATTGGTTTGGGAAAATATTTTTTGTTTTTGTGGAGATGTGTTTTGGTGCTCTCCCATTAGGTTGATAGATGTGTTTGTCTGAGGGCGTATAATGGGCGAAATTAGATTATAGAAGGGACAGTGGTCATCGTCGATAATTCTCCAGAATGGCACCTATGAGGAATCCACTAGGCCGTATATTCGAATCAGACTAATTGATCCTGAGTAAGCCGGTCAGGCATCAGAAATGAGCGCAATGAAAACCCACAGATGGCAGAGCACTGGCGGATTGTGTAATTCCGATGGAACGTAATTCTGTTGGAAAATTGGTGGCCGCATACGCACGTGCAAACTCCGAAGGGATTGAACAAAACCGCGCAACTGGAAATTATATTAAAGTGTTCTATCTACGTGTTATATCTAACTGCGAATCATCTCCCACCGGCTTACTGCACAAAACAAAGTTACATTTCGTCGGCACAAATTAAATTTTAACAGAACGTAATTGAACGCTGAATGGCGCTTTATACGTTCTCTGCATTCCACTTATTTTCGGCTTAATACAGACACCGCAAATGAATAGGCCCGTCATGTTCCACCAACAACAAATTCATACCGACCCGAAATACACAAAAGACACACATTCTCGACGGCTTTTTCACGTGATGCAATCTTCAACTTTTCAAACTTCCAAAGAGGTAAAAAAGTCACCAAACAACTTACTGGCCAACATTTTTTTACCACTACTAAAATTTGACTAATGCAAGAAGAACTTCACAAAAAGAAATCAATTCATATTGCTTTTTTACACTCATAAAAGAAAATTTGATGGAAATATATTTTATTTATAACTTGTTTACTCATAATAGTATATTAAAGAACAAGTTTTATAAGGGTTGATTTGGCGCACGAATCCCAAGTTAGAAAACGAGCCGTAGGCGAGTTTTCTATGGGATGAGTGCGCCAATGCCATTATAGAACGAGTATTTTATGTTATTTTTTCTAAATTCTAAATATATATTTTTGTCGCCTAGAGAATTTTGTGTTAGTTGGTATCGTTTGGTAACACTCGGCGCCCACCTGTTTTTTTGAGTCATTTCTGCCGTCTGTCATTCAAAATAAAATTTACAAATTATTAGTATTACAACATAATAATAATAAATAAAATATGAGAAACAGAATTTAGTTTGCACTCCGCCCGAAATTCGCGAAATTGCCGAAGCTACAACGTAAAATTTGTTACCTGACAAGTCAGAAGCGGCATCCAAAAACTAAATATCCCTAAATTCATTAAAGCACAGTGAAAATTAGAAAAAAGAGTTTTATGCAGAATCTCTTGTTTATAAAAATATTGAAAACTGACTAGTGGCCAGACTAGTGGGTTTTGTATAATTATCACATTTGGAAATGGTGTTTTCAGAAATCGGGTTTTTGAAACGACCAGTTTTTTAAATTTTGTTGAAGAAGAAGATAAATTTCGGCTTGATTAGAACAAAGAACAAGAAGTATTCTTTTCGTGTCTTACTGGGCAATAAATATATTGTATTTTTCTTTTTAATGTATTTAGTGTAACAAAGGAGACAGTAAAATACAATTTTTGTGTTCTTGCATTTATTAATTGGATAAAAAACTCATGTGTTACATGTATACATATATACAGGGTGATTTTATTATTTGTGCAGAAATTTTAAGAGGTGATAGTAGAGGGCAAAAGATGCAAAAATACTTGTCTTCTCTGAATGTTTATAGTTCTTTAGTCGCTGAATAAATTTAGCGCGCAGTCTTAAAGTTTACCAATAAAAATTGTGGGCAAATATGATTTCTAAGATTATTTCATTCTAAGATTATTATTTTTTTTTTTTAAATAAGTTATAATTAGCAAAATCAGCCACAGAAAAAAGTGTCTTTATATTAAAAAAATGATTTTTTTTGTGGAAGACTAGGATACTACCGAATTTCATTACCACAAATGTCACCGCTAGGTACTATCAATGTAAACTATGAAGTAAAGTACTCAAAAGAAGCAAACTGTTTATATTACATTTTTTGACGAATTTTCGACGCTAAAATGGAGAATTATTGAATAAAAAGTATGGAATCAAACGTTTTTTGCTTAAACTATTTATTTTTTAGGAAAACTAATTGATGAATGATAAAGTATTATAAAAATGTGATGTTTTATCAAGAATAAAAATTTTCGAATTTTGCTTTTAGTTCTACATTTTTTTTAAATGGCATACTATGAATAAAAAGTATGGAACCAAACATTTTTTGCTTAAACTATTTCTTATATATGATAAAGTTATGATGTTATGAAGGTTATGATCTATGTATTACAACTAAAGTTTGTTTTTTTTAAATGGAAATGCCAAACAGTCTTAACGTTAGCACCACTAGTAAATTCATGTATGGTAATTTAAAAAAAAGGAAGTTGGCAGTTCTGTTTTTTTGAATTAATTTGAAAACAATGTCATTAAATGTAAACACAAAAAATCGTGTAAGAAAATTTAGAGACGAAACACCGAAAAAAGAACAAATTCAGTTTTTAGAAATTTGGAAACGAATAGTTCGCAAGCAGGAAGTCAGAAAAAGGGCCCGTTAAAATGTAGACGCAATTTGTAATGCAGGTTTGCTAAACATTCTCAATTTTTATCAAAAAATTGCCAAGAATACAAAATAAACACGAATGAGAAAGAACCTCGGAAAGAACGCAATTAAATTAGTGTCTTGTGCATCGTTTTTGAGGAACAAGTTGAAAAAGTAACAATTTTGAAACTAAAGCTGAAGAAGAATTTATAAAATGCATCAACTTTAAGCTTATTTCAATACATTACACAAAATTTATTGTCAATCATCATAATACCTACTTGTATCTTTTGCTAAATAACTTTTTTCTGTATATACCAAAGTTTTTGTAGCAAGAACCTCATTTTTACTTACTTGTTGTTTCTATTAAAATTATTAGCACTCAATTCTGTCTTTAGACCTTAAGTAATTATGTCACAGTATTCAATTATAGCGCTTTCAAAGAGCAAACATGCACACAAAATTCATAAAAGTCAAAATTTTGACAACATCTCAATTTGAAAACATGACCATAATTTTTTAACAAAATTTCTAGGGATAAAAACAAACAAAATTTGTGGCTATGGAGACAAGCTGCTAGCATTTTTTTCACCAAAATTTTGACTTGTTAATTTAAAGAAAAAACAGACTATCTACTGTAAATTTTTCAATTTTTTTTTTATATAAATTGCAATTTTGAAAAAAAAATCGCACAATTCAAAAACAAAACAAAATTGTATTTATTAAAAAAGGTAAGTGGTTACATTTAGCCTACACAAATAAGTCGACATTGTTAAAAACATCTAATGAGAGAGCAGTAAGTAGTAGGTGGTCCAAACTTGACTTTTGTTGGACTTTCTAAAAACTAATTATAAACTTGTTGTTGAATTTTATTAGATAAAAGAATAGTTTATTACAAGAAATACTTAAAAATCTATTCAAGAGGCAACCTTTGTTAAGTCAAGAATTTCTGATAACTTTGTAGACCTTAATGATCTTATAAAAAAGTGTAATAATAAGTTTACTGAACTTGAAAACCTTGTGCCTTTTATTGACTGATGATTTCATATTTGAAAAACCTGATCTATTTTTTTACTTTTGGTGTTGAATAAACTATCGAAAATTATTAATAAACTTAGACACGTTGACTTTGTTGAAAAGTGCTTGGAAGCAAATTCTGTGAAGTTTAGTTTTTTGACCTTTTGGCCGATTTGTAACCTAGATAGTACGGTGTGTCCGTTGTCACTCAAATAGCGACGGCGTGATCTGGCACGTGGTGGAGCAGCGACGCCGCTCGTCGCCAGCCTATTGATTACAGTGTGCATGCTAATGCCGCGAGAACAGTACGCCTCTGGTGTAGGGTGCAGCACCCCGAGCGTCGGCGACGTCCTCATCGCCCTTCTTATGGTAAGTTTCACATCTCGTATTGTTCTGCTGTATTCCCGACGCCCGCTGACGCTGTTATGAACGCCGTCCAATGACGATATACAATATGATATGAGACTCACGTGTGTATTGATCGTTGCGCCGACGCCACCGACGCTCTCGACGACGCTGCCCGACCAACCGCCGCCCGATATTATTTCATATTTGACTCGATTGGCGACCTAGGGGGCTCTACTGACCAATCCAAGCCGACTTATGATATTTCATAAGTTCCAGATATGATTGGTGGGCACCGCCCCTACGTCATAATTCAGCGTCGCGACGCCATCGCTTCTACGTACGGTCTGACGTCAACATCTAAGCATTTAATTACATGAGTTACTCAATAATCATTAATTATAAATAAATAGCATTATCTACTTCAGTTTTTATTTTCTATATCTGATCGTACTTAAATTAGGATGTTTGTAGTGGGGAATTTTCATTTTAAGTTAAACGAACTCATTTTCCCTTTCGGTGCTATATGTGGATGTTTGTAATAAACGTAAGTAAACTTGTCGAAACCACTTAACATCTCCTTCGCCTGGCACCTTAAGGTCCCAAAGGAGATGACAAAGCTAGAGAAAAATGGACTGCTTTAGATACGATGTCCAGTCAAAGGAATTGTTCGAGATGGACTGGATCTACGATGTTGATATTGCATTTCTCATTCTTTATAATGCAACAGGAGAATGTCCTGCTGGAATCGAATTGTTACAAAGGACCGTACTGGGGATATCTGAACTTAGTTGAAGTTTATTGGAATGTTTATCTAATGCTTTTGGAATAATTAACGTTGACTGCCTTTTGATTTTTTTTAATGAAAATTTTGTTTGTTCCAAGAATAAATCAAATAAATAGGTTTTTTTTATTATTAACATTTTCACATATAATTAGAGTTTGCAAAAAAACTTTAATTTACAAAATTTTGATAAATCATGCTTAAACTTTTTTTCTAACATTTTTAATACTGATATTACTAAAACAAGGGTTTGCTCTGTTGTGTACTTATTTGACACAATTATACTAATTTCACTTTTTTGTACTTTTTTTTCAAAAAAATTTTTTTGGAGATTTCGTTTTCAAATTTCTGAAATTTTAAGATTTGAACTTTGTAGATCAAATTTTAATTTTAATATAATTTTTAAAATTAGCATAAAAAATTATGAAGTAATAAAAAACTATCCGATACCATCGGTTTGTTGCATAGTCTTAATATTATTTTTGCAGAAAATGTATTTATGTCGTAGGCTAATTGTAAATTCAGTCGTTTTATAAAACGCCTAGTCATTTTGAAAACGACTGAGCAAATTGTAAATGTATGAATAAATAAATTTTATGTGTATTATAAAAAGCCTAATAAGGTTTAGTCTTATTGTAAAATGTTTTTAAATACATATTCTCCATTTAGAAAATGACTGATTACATTCAGTCGTTTTGTAAAAGACTGAAAAATATTATTTTATAATATTTACAATTTCTATTGTAGTTAGATAATCTTTTAAAAAAACAAAGTCAAATGTTAAACGTTTTTAATGATACAAAAAAGAAGCATAAAGATTTGTCAACAAAAAATTACTACCTAGGATTTGAATTTTTAGGAAAATTACGTTTTTCATGTTGTTTGTAACTAGAATTTTCAGAAGTAATTTTGAATGCCTAGTGTTGGTTACCCCTTGTTGTTGACGGTTGACGTTTTCTGTCAACCTGCTGTCAAGTATTCTATACAAACTGACAGGTGACTTAACCTAAATTTTTGACACTAGTTACGATATCTTTTGTTTGTCACTAAAAACCAGCCTAACCAAATCTATGGCAACCTATTCACGAATATCTCTAAATCCTAGGGAGTAATTTATTGTTGATACGATATTTCAAGAAAACAAATAAATTTTCTTAACAGTTTCATCATACAGTTGTGGAATTAGGAAGTAGAAAGGGGACGCAGTACGAAACAATTGGTAAAAATCGGTCGCACCGTTCGGCCGCAAAATTATACGGTTGAAGATACAATAAATTCATGGGGATACAAATTATTTAGAATTATGAAATGTACCTTATTAAACAGTAAAATGTGATAAAATAATAATAATAATTCGTAAAATAATAATAATGTAACTAAAAAAAAAACTGCACCCCAGACTCGAACCCGCGACAACTATTTCGCGTGTAATCCGGCAGTTGGCACGCAATTTTTTTCCAAATAAGTAGGATAAGGAAAGTAGTGTGATGTTCACACCAGATTTTTACTCTTGTCATGTTTATGTCATTTTGACTTATTTACTTTCAAAAATATTGATTTGTGGCATAATAACGGGTAGGCAGCAGATCAAAGCGATGATTTAATTTAGTTACACTTAGTTGAATTAATATAAATTTCCTAAGACAGACAAATTGTTTAATCAACAATTTTAACAACAAAAAAAGTTTAATTGTCAAATGTCAGTCATGATGACAGTAAGAGGTAGTTTACACTGAACTTTTTAAAGTTAATGTGTGACGCTGGTTTGTTTCAGTCATATTATAAATTAATCATACGTACTTTATAATAAGACGAAAACTTATTAGGTTTTTTATAATACTCCTAAAATTTTCCGTCATATTGTAAAAACTCTGCATTTATTCATTCATTTACAATTTGTCCAGTCGTTCTCAAAATGACTAGGCGTTTTATAAAACAACTGAATTTATCAATTTATAGTGAGTTTTAATCATCTGCATTTTTGTAATAAACCGCTTGTGAAGATATACAGGGTGTTAAAAAATATTTAAGGTCATAGTATGGACCAAAATAAACAAAAAAGTGTCAATAAATATGGCAAAGTAACGGTTTCGGAGATATCGAATGTGAAAATTTTTACTAGAAGCTTCTCGTTTTTGTTTGAAGGGATTGCAAATAAATGTTTCAAAAAACGGATAATTTTTTTGTTTTGTTTTGGTCTTCCTGAAATGTTTTACAATCTTTTTTTAACACTCTGTATAGGTCAAGGGAGTCTGGTTAGGTCAGGGCATTTTTTATTGATGTAGTTTAAAAGAAATAAATCTGTTTTTTTTTTTCTACTTTGTCTTTTTAGTTTCTATTTGAAAATTGAAATATCTACATCTGTCAAACTATTACTGATGCCTATTCAATTCTTTTTATATCTACATATGATATTTTATAGTAATTCTAGATTTCTGGTAGTGAACATAGAGTTTTCAAGTAACAGAACTGTTGGATCTGCTGTATGATGGATCTCTCTGAGTTTGATAGAGCCTTGCAGAAATCGGTTTTCGAATTGCGGCTGAGGCAAACAAGCTCCCGTCTTCCAAGAGTTTGTTTTCGAAGCCGGTCCTGTCCAGCGTTGGGTGTTGGGTGCTTCGTCCATTCCCCATCACCCCTGGGAAAGCGATGCGTGTGTGCACTGCCAAGTGTTTGCTCAAAGATGTTATTGATTTTCAAGTTGTGCGGGCGCTGTCCTGTCCGGCAACGGCAGCTCGGCCAGGCTCCATCAGCGCGCTAAATTGAAATCTTTCAGATGTGTGCCGCTGTGAGGCTTTGTGTCGCCCCAAGCTCCGTGCTCCCAACTCCCTGTCCTCACTCCCAACAGTAAATATCGTTTCTCTTCCATAATGAGGTCCGGCGCTGTCCGGCCGAATGCGCGCGCGCCCTTCTCGCGACTTCAGACGCAAAAATTCAATATTAATATCGGTGGGTGCGAGAGTTGGGGCGGAGTGAAGAAGTCCGCATTGCGCCACGTTCGCCAATGGCAAGACGGCCGACCCCGCGAGCTATGAATATGATGAATTTATGGAAGTAATAAGCGCCACTGCGGCCATTGGCTGGCGCAAGGGGGCTCCACGGAGGCCTCGCGGCCGCTCGCACCTCGCTGGCTTTGCCAGACACGACGCGGGGCGGGTGCTCTTCCCACTGGCACGCTGGGAGACCTTAGACCATGAGCCAGGATCTGTACAGGGTGCTGCATTTTGGATGTTCGAATAGGGAATCTCCGAAACTAAGAGGTTTAGCCAAAAACGAGTAATACATTCCGCATCCCGCTATCGTCTTTTATAGACAAAAATTGACGTTTTAGCGAAATCTAAAAAATTCATATCTTCGTTATTATAGAAGACACAGATTTGAAATAAAGACATTATACAGGCACTTTTTTACATAGAATTTAATAATGTAGTTAACAATTTTTTTCAGTTGTTTGTTTAGCCGTAATAAAATAAACTTTTATTTTTTTAAATGGGAATCATAGATGGCTATGTCATTTTTAAAAAGCTTGTTTTTTTCTTATCTAAAAAATATATATTTGTAACAAATTATTATAATACATTTTTAGCAAAAAATTATCTTTGACTTTTGTTCGCAGTTGGCCATGAAAAAATGTTGCATCTTCAACTAAAAGGATTTAAACTATATTATATTCAACCAGTGTCACTAATGAAAGAGTTTTTTAAGTACTAAGTGATGAAAAAGATGCAAAATAAATTGTAAATCAACTTATTGGCAACTAATAACATTTCTTTGTTTTTAAACAAGCTAACATTACCATTGCAACTTCTAGTGATACATAGAGTGTTGTAAAAAAAAGCAGCTTTAATTCTTCAATAAAATATATTTTATATGACACAAAAATGACGATATGGCTATTCAAATACCCAAATTCCGTCTATGTGAAACGTTATCCTACCTCCATTAGATCATCAAAAAAAAATGTTTTTTCTAATTGTGTTGACTGTTGACACATTTGTTTTTCCTATTTTTGGATTTTTTAAAAATATGTAATAATTTTGTTCTGAGGCGCTCGGATATTTGTTCAWTGCTTCTACCGTATCGTATTTTTTAAATCTTTATAATTTTATCTATTTTTTCATCTATTTTACAATTCACAAAACTCATATTGATTATTATTTACACATTTGGAGTGAAATAGTTTTTCCATGACCAATTATTATCACACAAAATATGTATTTCACTTTTTAAGTATAGTTATAAAAAAATATTTTGTTACAAATATATATTTTTTAGATCAGAAAAAAATAATTGCCATAGCCGTCTATGATTTCCATTTAAAAAAATACAAGTTTATATTATTACGGCTAAACTAATAACTGAAAAAAATTGTTAACTACATTATTAAATTCCTCGTAAAAAAGTGCCTGTATAATGTCTTTATTTCAAATCCGTATCCGCCAAAATGTCAACTTTTGTTGTAAGTCGAAAACAAAAGACGATAGCGGGATGCGGTTTTAACCAATATTATTTTCTCAAAAAATGAGCCCCAGAATGTATCACTCGTTTTTGGCTAAACCTCTTAGTTTCGGAGATTCCCTATTCGGACATCCAAAATGCAGCACCCTGTACAATTGTCTTATATCAAAACCTGATTGATATTCATTTTAGGTCTTTTGACGACAAAAATCTCTACACCAAAGGTTCTTTTCTTTCACTAAGTTTTGAAATAATTTCCTCGATATAATTTTTTTAACACAATATTTTTTTTTGACAAACCACAGTATTTTCTTTATTTTAAAGGAGAAAAAAATCACAGAATGGTCAACATTTTTCATTTGTTTATTTTTTACCTTGAAATTTTTTTGTTTTTAAAAAGAATATAAAAAAAACATTGAAAAAATTGTCACTGTTCAAGAATTTTTCTCTATTTGCTAAAATTTTGTTTTTTTTGATAAAAAGTAAAAAAGTAAAAATGACAAAAACGCTTTTATACTCGACGATTTTTCTTAATAAAGGGTTGTCTAAATTTCTATACCCTCTTTTTGAATTTATTTATGTAAATACCAAAAATTATGTGTTTTCAGTCAAATTATTCGAAATTCAGTAATTTCCCAGTGTGAGTATTTTTTTAGTTTTATTTTTTTTATTTTGTATATTTTTTGCCAAAAGGCTTGAAACTTTTTTTGTTTTTGAAGGAAAATCAAGAAAAAACATTTGAAAAACTGTCACTGTACAAGAATTTTTCTCTAATTGCTAAAATTTTGTTTTTTTTAATACAAATTTTTTTTTAAAAAATGACAAAAACGATGTTTCTTAATAAAGGGTTGTCTAAATTTCTATCCCTTTTTTGAATTTATTGAAATGTAAATATCAAAAATTGTATGTTTTTAGTCAAATTATTCGAAACTCAGTGATTGCAAGTTTGACTATTTTTTTATTTTAAAGAAGAACAAACATAGTCAACATTTTTCATTTATTTTTTGCCAAAAATATGTCAACAATTCTGTTTTTTCTTGTCCGTGTGATCCATGTTTTTTGTCACCGGTGTCGGTCAGACAGCAAAGCCTTGCTTTCGCTTTTTAATTGAACTGATTTGCTTTAAACGACAGAAATCGTTCAAAACAAATGGCAGTTTTATACAAAAAGTCCCTTAAGGGCTCGGATGAGAGTGGTTCTGGTGAGCTTCATTTGTAGATTATTTCTGATTAGGCGAGATAATGGTTGAAGCGCCGATATCGTCCCCCAATTTGCATACCAACCGGCTACCTGCGGAAGACCGCGACCCAATTGCCCCATGTCAAAGACGACGCTCATTCGACCGGAAGTAAGGAACTCCTCGTTTTCCGCAAGGACTGCTTTGCCCCGTCCGCATGATCTGCATACCGACGGTTGCCTTCTTAAGACACACTAATGCACTTTAAGATTTGCTTACAGGGGTGCAAACTAGGGTTAGTTTCCCAACACACGTGTTTTGTGGTGTGTTGCACCTAAGTTAGGTGCATACACACGAAAAGTTTGCTAATTCGGGGTGAGCTTTGTTTTTGTTGACAATTTGCATTCACGACATGAAAATTATGTTTGAGATCTCCTGCAGCGGTGAATTTTTTATAATGTTTAAAGTTTGTCGAGAGTTTGAGAGAGAATAAGTGTTTTCTCCAGCAGGAGTTTTGCGATTTTAGTGGTATGTTTTCTTAGGGAATATGCAGTCGTCGTCCGGTTGGATTATTTAAGACGACAGTGCTATGCCCCGCAGATTCTTGCTAAATCTCATCCACTAAGCTTTCTTTGTCATTCTCCATGCTGTTGTATTTACCTTTCTCTCAACGTCGCTCTGTACGTAGCTTCAGGCTAAACGAACTAAGAACGAAGTTTCAGGGATTTCAGAAAGCTTGCGATAAAAGTTTAGCACTGGACATCGTATAGTATTGACCAAACAAAGACTGCTAGAATTAAATCATCCATCTAGGAAAAAAAGACGAGGTGTTTTGAGAAAATCGAACAACTTTTGTAACCGCATTATCAATAGCTACCTGACATTTTACATCAAAGGAAAGTCTATCCCAAAGGTAAATTAATCCTGTCAGACACAGACGAAACAAGCACGAGTCGAATCATGATTTTATTAATAGATGGCGCATCGAATAAACATCTACAATTTGTAAGCGTGTTCTTCAGACCGTCAGTTCCAGGTTTTTCAATTTTTAAACGCAGTTCAATTACTTTTGATAGACAACCTAACCAACCTAGCGCTTTGAAGATAATGAAAGGTCGGAGGAATCGAAAAATGACGACTGCTGCTTTACTTTCAGCACTCTAAAGCAGAATTATTTTACACACAAATGAGACAAATAAGATTTAACATGATGGCGGCAATAATAGGAAATAAAAATTATACAGGTGTCTAAGAAATCGCACACTAGAGAAAAATGCCAAGTAAGATAAGATACCAGAAACATGCAAAAATGTTTAAAAAATCTCTGGCAAAAAGTTTTGACATTTATTTTTTGATATTTGATCTTTTTTATGTCTACTTGATGTTACTTGTATAGGTATGTTTTTTCATAATTATTCAGTAAATGTACAAAAACTTTGCCAATAGAAGCCACAGACTGCAACAAAAAAACATGTAAAATTATTTTTCCATCAGAAATAAATAGGATTAAAGTACAAAATTTAATCCTCCACAATTTTGAAATTCTTGTTAATAGGATTTTTTCTAAGGTGTTCTTCATACTAAAAATGATGAATTCTTGGTTATTTTATCAATCTTTTTTTCATAATTTTGTTTCTGTAAATGGAGATTATTTATATTATTAATTTGTTTTTATTAAAAAAGAGTTTTATTGAAAGTTTACCGGATTTTTTAGTAATTTTACTTAGATTTGAAACTTATTGAATGAAAATGATTTTTGTAGGCATGTTTTGTCACTCATATTGGGAAAAATTAGCAAATGAATGATTTAGTGTTGTTAAATTTGGTTCCTTGGTGTAATTTTTCCGCAGTGTTCTCCATAGGAGAAGAGCTGAAGGAGGCATCTGGTGGTCCAGGTGGGGAGGCCGCTATTGTATATATTTCTTCCTCGCCCTTACCCCACTCGGAAGAAAAGCACTTTCATAAATCTGGTGCGAGATATATGTGCTCACAATTTCCGGGATCCGGCCATTAAGCTGCGCCCGGAGCGAGAGCGAAGCGGTGTTAGATCCACCATTTCCCGTCTACTTTATTTGCTGTTTGATTTTGTCTATATAATATTTAAACTCGAAGCAGAGACGGACAATTCCGAGAGGCACATCCATTTCTCGACGGTCCATTGCGCCACGTCCAACTCTAATTCTCTTCGAAACAAAGAAAACAAGAAAATCCGCCGAGAACTCTGCGTAGATTGAAAACGGAAGAAAAATGACCGCTGTCCAGCGCCTCATTCCGTTAAAGGAAAACTTATCAAACTTTGATGGCAGCGCCTCGAGATATACCACCGGCACATCCTGCGAACTCAACTTTCTTGATAAAAGAACAAATAACCGAAACAAAAGTTTGATTCAGAGCCGACTGCAAACACCTGCTTGGATAAAACTCCGACTTTTTACGACGTTTACTTTTCTTTATCGTCTTCCATCACCTTTCATCTTCAATAATCGAATTAAATCTTTATGATTCGGCTTTATTACTACTGAGATTTATCTCGTATACAACATTTTCTAAACTGTTATTTGTTTACCATAAATCTAATCGGTATACACAGTTGCGGTCACATATAAAATTTACAACCAAACTAAATCACATTTAGTTTAGGTGTGGATATACCAAAAATTCTATTTCATTGATTTTGCCTAAAATCTGCTCTTCTCGAGTCAAACCTCGCAGATGATACGTGATAGTTGAAAAAAGTGTCACTGTTCAAGAATTTTTCTCTATTTGCTAAAATTTTGTTTTTTTTTTTTTGATAAAAAGTAAAAAAGGTTTAAAAAATGACAAAACCGCTTTTATACTCGACGATTTTTCTTAATAAAGGATTGTCTAACTTTCTATACCCTCTTTTTGAATGTATTTATGTAAATACCAAAAATGATGTGTTTTCAGTCAAATTATTCGAAATTCAGTAATTTCCCAGTGTGAGTATTTTTTTTATTTTTATTTTTTTTATTTTGTTAATTTGAAACTTTTTTTGTTTTTGAAAGAAAATCAAGAAAAAACATTTAAAAAACTGTCACTGTTCAAGAATTTTTTTCTATTTGCTAAAATTTTGTTTTTTTTTAATACAAAAAAAAGGTTTAAAAAATTACAAAAACGCTTTTATACTCGACGATTTTTCTTAATAAAGGATTGTCTAACTTTCTATACCCTCTTTTTGAATTTATTTATGTAAATACCAAAAATTACGTGTTTTCAGTCAAATTATTCGAAATTCAGTAAGTTCCCAGTGTGAGTATTTTTTTTATTTTTATTTTCTTTATTTTGTATATTTTTTGCCAAAAGGCTTGAACCTTTTTTTGTTTTTGAAAGAAAATCAAGAAAAAAACATTTAAAAAACTGTCACTGTTCAAGAATTTTTCTCTATTTGCTAAAATTTTGTTTTTTTTTTATAAAAAGTAAAAACAGTTTAAAAAATGACAGAAACGCTTTTATAATCGACGATTTTTCTTAATAAAGGGTTGTCTAAATTTCCGTACCCGCTTTTTGAATTTATTTATGTAAATACCAAAAATTATGTGTTTTCAGTCAAATTATTCGAAATTCAGTAATTTCCCAGTGTGAGTATTTTTTTTATTTTTATTTTTTTTATTTTGTTAATTTGAAACTTTTTTTGTTTTTGAAAGAAAATCAAGAAAAAACATTTAAAAAACTGTCACTGTTCAAGAATTTTTTTCTATTTGCTAAAATTTTGTTTTTTTTTAATACAAAAAAAAGGTTTAAAAAATTACAAAAACGCTTTTATACTCGACGATTTTTCTTAATAAAGGATTGTCTAACTTTCTATACCCTCTTTTTGAATTTATTTATGTAAATACCAAAAATTACGTGTTTTCAGTCAAATTATTCGAAATTCAGTAAGTTCCCAGTGTGAGTATTTTTTTTATTTTTATTTTCTTTATTTTGTATATTTTTTGCCAAAAGGCTTGAACCTTTTTTTGTTTTTGAAAGAAAATCAAGAAAAAAACATTTAAAAAACTGTCACTGTTCAAGAATTTTTCTCTATTTGCTAAAATTTTGTTTTTTTTTTATAAAAAGTAAAAACAGTTTAAAAAATGACAGAAACGCTTTTATAATCGACGATTTTTCTTAATAAAGGGTTGTCTAAATTTCCGTACCCGCTTTTTGAATTTATTTATGTAAATACCAAAAATTATGTGTTTTCAGTCAAATTATTCGAAATTCAGTAATTTCCCAGTGTGAGTATTTTTTTTATTTTTATTTTTTTTATTTTGTTAATTTGAAACTTTTTTTGTTTTTGAAAGAAAATCAAGAAAAAACATTTAAAAAACTGTCACTGTTCAAGAATTTTTTTCTATTTGCTAAAATTTTGTTTTTTTTAATACAAAAAAAGGTTTAAAAAATGACAAAAACGATGTTTCTTAATGAAGGGTTGTCTAAATTTCTATAGCCTTTTTTGAATTTATTTAAATGTAAATATCAAAAATTGTGTGTTTTTAGTCAAATTATTCGAAATTCTGTGATTACAAGTCTGACTATTTTTTTATTTTAATGAAGAACAAACATAGTCAACATTTTTCAACTGTCAACTGTTATTTGTTTACCATAAATCACATATAAAATTTACAACCAAACTAAATCACATTTAGTTTAGGTATGGATAAACCAAAAATTCTATTTCACTGATTTTGCCTAAAATCAGCTTTTCTCGAGTCAATCCTTGCAGATGATACGTGATAGTAATTCCAACGCGTGACCGCTTGCCAGAAATTGAATTTTTCCAGATAAGAATGGCAGGCCAGGAGTTCTCTGAAAGACTTTTCGAGAGCGGATATTGACAGCCAGAACAATTGAACGCTCGCAAAATGAGATAAAGGAAACAAATACAGAAGGTGAAGCGGGCGGCAGGAGCAAAAGGGATACAGAGGCGAGGTCAGGGGTCGAAGTGCGGCCACGCCGACCCACACTCAAACATAAACACGTGTGTCTGATCGCTCTATCTTCAAAATGGACTTAATTACCAGAAACGCCTCTTTGACCACTGCTTTCGCAATCAGATTTTTCAAATCGAAAGACCCAAGATAAATCCCGAGCTTCTGCAAAAGCCATTAACGAAAATCGATACGCGAAACATTTCGAATAGTATTTAGTTTTAGTGGAGTTGGTCTGCCATTATGACAATTGAGGAAATAAATGAAGCAGCAGAGGAAGTCCAGAAACTTATAGAGCTTTAGCCCAATTACTGCACTTTAACTTCTGCTCTAACATTCGACGAACATATTACTTGCAGGTGCGAGCTTTACAGCGAAAATGGCCTTGCTGTATCCACTATTCTACAGCTCCTCACAGCCTAACGAAAAAGGGAAAGTGGGTAGTGGTTAGACTTGGACTAATTTTTTTTCATTTTTAATAAAAAATATACATTTTTTTTAAAGTGTTATTGAAGTTCGACTCAGAATTCGTTATGTTATACGTTTTTCAATTATTACCCAGTGATACTTTTTTTTTATTAAAGAGTAGTGTAAATTTTATCTATCAAACTTCTTGAATCAACAGGATAAGTATTGATTTTTTTATAAGCATTGTCGAAAACTGAAGAGTTTTCAATAAACAGTGTCAAAGTATAACATTTTTTTTTTGTTTTGAAAAACATAGAGAAGTGCTTTGAAATATAATACTTTGAGAATTTATAGATAGTAGAACTGATCTTCGAAGTATTTTAACGTCTAGTTTAAAATTATTATCACAAAAAAATAGTTATTTATTAGGAATACAAGTCGATAAAGAAATTGTTTATCTACGAGTGAAAAGATTAAGTTTGCGAGTGACGAAGTCACGAGTAGACTTTTTTCACGAGTAGGTCACAGTTATTTATTATACCAGACAATAAAGAAATTGTTTATCTACGAGTGAAAAGTTTAAGTTTACGAGTGACGAAGTCACGAGTGAAATTTTTTTACGAGTAAATGCATAATATTTCGTTTTATTTTGTTCTCACCTACCAGAATTTATTGTACAAAATAAAGAATATGAACAGTAGATAAAATTACTTTATTTCACTAGACGATAAAAAACTACTTTATCTACTGAAATTAGTTGATAAAAGCACTCTTTAACATTGAGTACAAAATAATAGTTATTTATTTACCAGACGATAAAGAAATTGTTTATCTACAAGTGAAAAGGTTAAGTTTACGAGTGGACTTTTTTCACGAGTAGATAAACAGTCTTTATCGTCGTGTATAATATTTTGTTTTATTTTGTACTCATTTACCAGAATTTCTGGTACAAAGAAGAATATAAACAGTAGATAAAAATTACTTTATTTACTGAAATTAGTTGATAAAAGCGCTCTTTAACATTGAGAACAAAAAAAATATATAAAAAATGTAATAACGTAAATCCACAGTTTTGAAAGCTTTTTTTGTCTTTAAAACAACTTTAAGAACTAATGTATTCATTATTCACGAATGCATTTAATACTTTTTCTACGACTATTTTAAACCTAAGGATTTTTTAAATATGCTTTTGATAATATCTAGAACTTTTTTCAAGTAGCTTGGGACTTGTTTTTTGATTTGTTTTAATTTTGTTGGGTCAGAATTCAAATGTGTGTGAAAATTGTTAAAGTTGAATTCGAATTTGATTTGTTTTGCTTCGATTTTTGTTGACACAAAGTGAACCATAAAATTAAGTATTTCTAATTTATTATTTCGTTAAACTTATCTAAAAAAGAAGCAGCAAAATAAGTAAATGTGCTAGTGGTCGACCAACTGGCACTATTGTATTGTATTTACCTACAATAGTTCATTATTTCACATAATTGTTAGTAGTAAAAATTCTATGTATAACAAGAAAATACAAAAAATATATAAAACGCCAGTAATTGCCTACACAGAGTTTGACCACCATAAACGACATCAAAAGTTTATTTTATCGGAAAAAAACATGTTGAGCAATGGAATGGAGAATATTTTACGCGGCGTATAAATTTCTTTAAATTTAAGTGCTGTTGGACTTTATTGTTTAACACTTATTTTTATATTTTCTATAAATAGTATGAATAAAAAAAATTGCCATTGCATAAGAATATAGAAGTAGAAGTGTTGATTGGTATCATTTTTAGATCTTATTCTTTATATAGCAAGGACAAATGTTGATGTTCTAAAATTTAGACTAGGAGTAGTAGGTAAGTCTTGGTGGTTTCTTCTGATTTCTGGGTTATAATCTGGGTATGGGCTGCAAAATTTCGCGTTGGGCTAAGTGGATTTGTGGTGCAGTGGGGCCGGTAATGAGGACCTTGGTTGGCGACCACATCGATGCAATTATCATGAGCATTTCGGTGCGAAGTGCTCGCATCAGGCATAATCTAATAATTGGTAGTAATTCGAGAGTGCGACTGTCAATAGCAGTTATATATCGATTGGGTCGAACATTTGTCATAGTGTGGTGGGTGCCGAGACCGGGACTGGCCACCGGTCAGTGAGGGGCCCCGAGGGGAAGTCGGGGGTCCGTCGGAGCGCAAGGGGAAACTCTCTGATCAATACCCAGGTCTACCGCCGGAGTGCCAACAAAGCAACTATAACGGATTCTGGACTATTGTTCATCAGGAGATAAAATGAGAAAATGGATTTTCTCTCCATTTCTCTCATCTTGTTTCGTTTCGCTGTTTTATATGTTTCTTTTCCACTACGGGCCTTCATGTGCCATAAAAAGTAATGGAAACATGGCCCGTGATTAAGGCGAGTGTATAACTCTCATTAACAAATGTCAGCGTGTAAAAGAAGCGGTTATCAAATCGAATAACTCGAATTTGCATATTGACAAGTTTTCGAGAAGTCTTCCAGATCTTCAACATTTCCGAATTAAAATATTTACATCTCATCCCTGTTGATTACATTTCCAATTCTGAAATTAATTTTCTCCGAGTAAAATGCAAAATCACAAGCAATCTCGAGTTCTAAAAACGAAATTATTTCTCCCCATTCACTTTGTCTCCGGTTGGAGCCGAATCCAAATACTCAATCATTCATGGAAATGACGGATTTTAATGTTACAAAGTTTTAATTCTGCAGAAGAGGGTGGATGTCATTGGAAATATCTCCACATTTCCATTTAAATGTATTCAGGAGTTGGCCTGGTCGCCTTTCAGATGTCGAAATTACTCGGCTTTTTATATCTCCGTCGAGAACAGTATCAAAAGTTAATTTGTGGTAAAATCTGAGGGACTGCCTCTATTTACTCTCTAATGATGGAAATGCGCACTTCTTTGCTTTCGTTTACGTTTTATATTTATGGATGTTCTTTTAAATTAAACATGAAACGGACTCAACTGCAGTTTGATGCCTTGTTTATTTTCTTTCCCTATTTACCAGTTCTCTGACACTGCCACTGCCTACAACTCATTCCTTTCTACCAAATCTTCTACACCAACAACAGAATTAACCCAACAACTATCTCAATCATTCTCCGGGATTAAAAGACTAGAACGTTGTTTTTTATTTTCACAGTTATTTTCGGAATTGTTGATCGCTGTCAATCAGCTTTGTAGCTGGAAATTATTAATTAAAATTGGAAGCCTTCAATGCCATTTACGTATGAAAAGTTCGACCACATTAAACACGCAAGCTGTCTCGGTTGAGTGGTTGATCTGACATGTTTGACGGGGGATATTTGAATATTGTATTTTTATCGAAATGGTCGAATGATCCCTTTAATCAGGTCAATCATGCAACATCGGCACGAGCTCATGTTTCATGCATGCATAAGAAACTCTCAATAAATCAAAAATGTGAAGGGGGAGTGGTCAATTCTCCGCATAAATTTTGATTTTTCGACGCTTTGTTCGTTAAAATAAACAAATCGATATCGCATTTATATGGGCACATTAATTTTGATTCTAGGAATGCTCATCGTAAATATTTTACTTCGGCGCCTGAATATTTATATGAACAAAGAAAATAGGTTTACGTTTTACGCGATATAATCTCTTAAGTCAACATTGTATTGTTATGAGCATGGCTTCTATCAATAGGTGCAGATGTTCACACGTTCGGATTAAAATAGAAATTAAAATCTATCTAAATCAAACACTAGTGTAAACAATACGAAAACATTATTGCGGGGGAGTCGGAAATATTTTCGAAAGAAAGAGGAGAAACAGCTATTTCAAACGGAGCAACGTAATGAATAATATAAATTTCCAACATCTGTGCTCGACTGCAAAAGGCACAAGAATTAAGGGTGCATTGTTCTTTTATTTCCGGAATTCGTTCCCAATTTTGCGTTACGTTCATTTCATCTCTCTGTTCAAAATCATTTATTGGACAAAGATAGAAGTAGCGATGTGTCTAGAAATTTGTAACTGATATTCCTGCAGAATTTGAAGCTGACCACTGGTCAACTTCTCCCTGTTTTACGACTCCCCATCGAGTTATTGCTTAATCTCTCGGCTTACACACTAATAACATACGCGAATGAGTCCAGGAATATGTGTCATTAAGAGTTTACCCTATTTCACTACGACCTAAACTTATTACTTACCAGCATTATTTATTATCAAATGGGCGACATTTATTAGGATAAATAACACACTTACGACAAAATTCATCTAAGTTTGATACCATGCTTCTGGAAATATGTTTTAAAGTTTTTAACAAAAGCTTGCCACTTAATTTAATTAATGAGTTAATTAAATTGCGATTTATTAATTTGTCTGGAAGCTGCGACGTGTAAAAATCTCAATGCGTCTGGAGTGAAATAGCAGTTTGTGTTCAAGTTTTCTTAGCAATTGCTGGTTTAATTTAACACCCCTCCTCTGTGCTGGAATGGTGGATGAAACCGTCGTTTGGAAATAGGAACCTTATAATGTTTGTGTCACAATTATTAAGATTTCGTTTTCATCGTTGTGTTTACCTGCATTCTCGAGAAACGCGCCTGGAAATTATTACAGCTCAAGTGGCTTCGGCTCAAATGAATTTACTTTATAGGCGAGAATTTCATTTTAGAGATATTAAATTGTTATAAGGGGAAACTCTAACTCGTTATATAGTCGTATTAATGCGTAATTGCTTCTGCTGAAATACAATTTTGACGGTTCGTCGCTAAACCATTACAGTCCTGCTTCAAATTTATTAAATTAATCCCACTCGCGTCAGAAACAGTTAAAATAAGGGATAAAACGGAGTAACAAAAAGTGAATAACAGAAATAATGGACACTATTTCCGTTAAACAACGGTCATATCTGTGATAAATACGATTGTCTCTTTCTGGGATATTGGAGATAGGAATTGGGAAGAGTGTGGACGATGAGTACGTTAAGCCATAGCTTAAAAGGACAATAAAAGCGCAGAACGTCCATCAATCTTAATGAAGAATCGATCGCCATACAAGGACGATTTGTTACAGTCCCATAAACTCTGCGTGCGTATGGAATCATAAACAAGCATTTAGATCTGCAATATTCGACCAAAAAGATCAATAAAACAATACCGAATATTAAATGAAAATAAATTTTATACAGGGATTAAATAGAATTTTCCGGCCGAGGGATTTCCACCTGATTGCAAGCATGAAATCCACACGGTCATTTCACACCCCGCTGCCATTTGCGTGGATGATAACACCACCGACGTCTAACCTAATAACCAATTCTGACCGGTAAATTGGTTGCGACTTGATTACGCCGCAACGATAGTCGATGAAAAAGGGAATAACCAAAGATCTAATTGAAAACCTAAATTGCGGAAAAGACTGGAACCGAATGTTACAAATTAGCAGCATCTCTATCGAGTCTAAATATCCAAAATGCGTTTTGGTTTGGATGACGGTTGATAATAAATATTTTTTACAAATTCTGACGTCTTTTATTCAGAAAGATACGATCGAAGCAAATTTTATTTTAATTAATTGAATGAAATATTTTGTTGTGTGAGGCAGAAAATTATATTGTACTTTTGCAGCTACAATTTTTTGATTTTCACTAAAAGCATTCTTTTTCAGTAAATTTAGTAAATTAAAAAATAGTTTTTTAATTTTTGAATAAAAAATTGTATTTTTCGAAAAATGTTTTTTGTAATTTTGGTTTAAATCGTAGTTCCACATTTCTCTGCATTTTTATTTTCTTTCATTAGAATGGGAGAGAATGTTTTTAAAAACATTTTTGAGTTTCTCTTGGCAGCAATGGTTTCTAGAGCATAAGCTACACTTTGGAGGGATAGTTAGATGGCGTTTTGTATGTTATGGATTTTATTTTTTTTAATAACAATTTCTTTGAATTGTTACATTTTGCAGAAATATAAAAGTTGTGTTTCCAGGAAAGCTTTTGTTGTACTTTACTAAAAAAATGTACTAATTATGTTTATGAATTCATAATTTATTCTATGGTTAAATAAACATTATAAAAAATTATAAAGTTGTTTTTTCTACTATTTAACACCTAGATA
>NW_025401068.1:14740370-14745893 GCF_015345945.1 Tribolium madens
ATTAGTATTTGAAAAAAAATCAAAAATATTTTTTAGAATTTTTTCAAATTTAACTAATGCAAAATTGTAAAAGAAAGCTAAAAAAAATGTTTTATTCATCGTGGCGAAGATTAGACGATGTTGAGAAAGCAGGGCTGGGGGGGCTACTCTAAGCTGTAAAAATACCTAAAAACATTAGTCTCCTCATCAATATTTGTGAATACCAAAACAACGCAAAAACTTACTTTTTTCTCTTTTCTTTAAATTAATGTTAAAGGTGAAAAAAAAATTTTTCCAAAAAATTATAAGAGGATCTTATAAGACATTTATTCAAGTTTTTGACATTACTCTTATATTCTCTGTGTGGTCATTGGTTGCTGAGGTATCCATGATCAAAGACGAGGATTTTTTTTATTTAAACTCAGATATCTCAGCGAAAAATTGAGGTAAAGAGAATATGAAAAAAGCATATAAAGGTAAACAAACATGCTATCCTGCCTATGCATTGACTTAACTAAAAAAAATTCCTTGGTCCTTGGACCAAAAACGAAAACATAAAAATTTAGAATTTTTTTTCTCGCGCTATTAGTTAATTGCGTGATAACCGTAGCACAAAAAAAATATTTGCCAAAAAATTTCAAAACTAAAAACTTAAAGATTCAAAATGTATTTTTTACGACCATTTTTCCACGAGTTGCAGTCTTTCAAAAATCACCAAAAAATTAAGGAAAATTTCTTGTTCCTATAATTTTTTGGAGTAGTGTATATTTTATGGTATTGTAAAGTTAAACGACAAGTTTGTGTTAAAATTTTATGAGTCATGTTGCAGTTTGCTGTTGGAACGCAACAAATCTCTGCTGACACGCTTTTTTCATTCGTCGTAATCCTCCTTCTGATATCCAGCTAGTATCTATGTCCTTCCGTTCTTAATTCTAATCGCTCTCCCTGCTTTATGACGTAGTAAAACGGCGCGTCTCCCTAATGACGCCCGTTTTGGGGGTGCAAGCCCGAGATGACGGATGGATGAGCTGACACGGGGTTAATTTGAAACAGGAACCAGATAAATGTAGTTAATATAATAAAACCTCTCCCTCGCCTCTCACTTCTGAATAATTCGGTACTTTGTCAAAGATGTTCGTCGGGGTGATAATAACGTGGTGTCGATTGTGGCGACTTTGGCGCAGATGGAACTCGCATTTATCATTATTAGCGTTTGGAGTGGGGCGAACGATCATATTTTCTACTTTACAATGACAAGGGGGCAGGTCGCGGGTCTGAGACGCCTTCACAAAAACCAATGGCTTGCGTTGGGGGAAGGCCAAAATTAATAATCAAGAAAAATAAAATTAAACCGGGAGGTGCGAGATGAGTGAACATCCATCACGGGGGCCTTCCAACATTCATTCTCGCGATGATGGAAGTGAAGCTTCTACAACATCCCTGATAAGAGACGGCAAAAAACTCGAGCTGGATGTCTCGAGATACTTTATGTATAAAAGAAACGCGCAGACGAGGAATCTCCTCAGATCGCGCAAAAGCTTCACATTTATAACTAACCTCATCCATCTTCTTCTGCCGGGGGGAACTCAAATGCAGCTCAATTTGTCAGAAAATCTAATGCTTTAGTTTCTTCCATCTCTAGCGATGGCAATGCCAATGAAGGCGAATCGAAGTGTGCGCCCGTTCCTGAAATGCATGCAACGATACGTCTCCTCTCAACGATACTCGAAATTTCAATAAATTTCATTCCAACTCCTTTCCTCGAGTTGTATCATTTTTTTCTCGGTAATTACACTTGGGGACATCAAACATCCACCATCCCCAAGTGTCGGCCGATATTGCCGAGTCTCCACCGATATATTTTATAAGCGATGTAACATCAGCCGCTATTTGTACTGCTGGATCGAGACAAGCGCCATAAATTAGGAGATATCTAATAAAGTCGCACGGATTTATCGGCCCGTTGCTCAGATAAATTCCAATCGCCCTCTCTATGCAAATGCCTTTATTGCGATCATGACGGCTATACTCATATACTAAGCGAACTTTTACGAATTGCGACTTTCTGCTAAGCCCCCTATATTTTATCTTCACACGCTTCCGTAATGCCCATATGTTTATGGGGCGCCAAAAGTACGATTTCTGTTTCATCAACGGGATCATAATTTATACATATTTTGTGTAAAACGTTAATTTAATTGTTGGGAAATTTGGAAGCACTAAATAGAAGAGGACAGTAGGTGGAGATTAAGTGAAGATAAAAAACAAAAATTGAAATAAAATTATACTTATTAGAACATGTGCACATGTGTTAAAGCAATTAGACATCTTTTGACACTTATTAGAATTTAAAAAAATTGGGGTAAATGATCTTATACTTTTTCTCTTTCTTTAGATCTCTTATTTGTTGTTATGCAAAATTGTAAAAAAAAGCTGAAAAAAATTGATTTTCTCATCTTGACGAAGATTAGACAATGTTCGGAAACAATATGTACAATTGTTTCTTTTTTTTTCAAAAAATTATAAAAGGATCTTATAAGACATTTATTCTAGTTTTTGACACTATCCTTTTTTCTGTGTGGTCATTGGTTGATGAGATATCGATGATCAAAGACAAGAGGATCCTTTTTCATTTAAAGTCAGATATGTCAGCGACAAATTAACGTAAAAGGAATATGAAAAAAACATATTGAAGCTGAACAAACATGCTATCCGGTCTTAACTAAAAAAAAATTCCCCACGCCCGTGAACCAAAAACAAAACAAAAATTTAGAATTTTTTTTCTCGCGCTACTACTTAGAATTGCGTGATAACTGTAGCACAGAAAAAATATTTGCCCAAAAATCTCAAAACTAGAAACGTAAAGCTTCAAAATGTTTTTTTAATCCAGATACGACTATTTTTCGATGAGTTACAGGCTTTCAAAAATCACCAAAAAATTTTAGGAAAATTTTTTGTTCTTTTAATTAAGTAAAGTATCTTAATCACTGACTAACTAAAAACGTTATAATTTTTGAAAGAGAAGATTATACAATTTTTCAAAATTTGTAATCGAGTTCTTATTGTTGATTTCATCTTACAGGCGCAGGCCTCGTAAAATTATGTGAAACACCCTGTATTCCTACATACCTAAACAAAATTTTTCAAAAACTTCTTTCTCGTGTATCTACAACGGTTTTAACACTTTTTACATTCCTGTGAGTGCATTTGAAGCAATTTGATTATTTTTTTATTTTTTCGATTCTTGGCAAAATTTTGATCGATTTTCGGCACTTTTAATTTTCTATCTTAAAAGAAAATTATATTGTCTTGTTTAACAATGACTAATTTTGCGTATTAATTTCAATGTGAAAAGTTCAACTTTTTTCATAATGGTAGAAAAACATGATTTTTGAAACTCGATCCAAGGGCGTTTTATTACCTTTTTTGTTCTAAATTTTTATCCAAAACATGCTAATTTAAAAATGGAAATGGAACTCTGTATATGCAAGGAATGTTAATTAAGTAAATTATTTTACTGTAAAAGTGAAATATTTATATGGAAATGAACAACTCATTTCCAATTACAATTTGGTAATTTTTCAATAAATAATTGAGTTTCTGAAAAACGTACAAAAAAAAACAATTTTTTTCTCAAAACGTACTAGAAAAGAGTAGAAAAAACATGATTTTCAATCAAATTTAGTGATTTTTGCGTATTTTTGACAAAATTTTGTAATAAAAAAAACATGCAATTAAAAAATTTTTGATGAAAAACACACTAAAACGCTAGAAAAATGCAAAAACAACACAATTTTCAACCGAATTTAGCCTATTTATAACAAAATTTCCTGAAATAATGTTTTTGAGAAATGAAAATCAAAAAATTACACAATTTTCGACCAAATTATCTGATTTTTGGGCTTATTATATTTCCTTATATTAACATAACGTTAACATCACAATTCAAGCTTAAAATTGTGCCAAAAGAGACAAAAAAAATAAACTATTTTGACCCAATTTAGAGATTTCGGGTTGAAAAACGCAGATTTTCGGCCTGATTTAAAGAAATCTTGCAAAAACCAAAAATATTATTATTTTCGACCCATTTTAGTGTTTTCTCGTTCCGGTTTAGTAAAATTTAGCGGGAAAAAAAGATTTTAGCTCAAAAAAGACATCTTCAATAAAATTTCGTAATTTTTTGACATATTTTTGACAACATTTCATAAAATAATTGCGTTTGTAACTGAAAACGGTGCAATAACTTATTGCAAAAATAAAACATAGTGATTTTTGGGTTTTAATGAGTTTTAGTTTAAGCCTTTAAAAAAAAATAACACTACAATTTGGTAATTTTCTGTTAATAATTCTTTGTGAAAAATGTGCAACTGAAAAAAAAAAAACAATTTTTGCTCAAAAACGTACTAAAACGGTCGAAAAAATGAGTAAAACACCATCATTTTCAACCAAATTTAGTTTTTTTTGCGTATTTATGACAAGATTTCTAATTTCAAGCTAGTTGGCAATAATGAAGACTTATGTCCATTTGTTTTATTTGCATAACGAAGTGCGTACTTATTATTTGGGACAGTTTAATTTTATTAGAATGGTGCTTACCTATAATATAATCTTCATTACTCCTGAGTTAGATGAGATGCAGATGTTAGGTAAGCGAGCAATATGAGCGAAAGGTCTTTTGACATGCTAATAATATCCTTGTCCGATTGGTACGCGGGGTTCTCCGGGGTGCGGCCGTTCCTAATCAAGCCTGCAATGAGACGTTTCCCATGAATATTTACCAGCTAATTCAGTATTGCTTCGAGATAATGACGGTGTCTGATCAGCATCGCAGGATCGGTCTGCAATCTAAAGCTGATTATGCCGCCCCCGCGTCGCCAAATCCGGCCACCGAGGTGGCACTTGGGGACTTTTTACACCTCATACAGGCTGTCCCAACGGTCCGAAAAAGCTCTATAACTTGTTTATTTTAAGAGTTATTGACTTTTTCTTTTTTTTAGATTATAGCTATATTGCGGTTTATATACAGGTGTCTCAATATTAAAAAAACACTAAAGTTATGTTTTTTTAATGGAATCTACTCAGTTTGATTTTATTTCAAATAACTTTTATAGAGGTTGTTTTCATTTATCTGTTATCAATTTTGATTTGTGGCGCTTTTTTACCAGAATTTTTGAAATGCAGGGGTCTGTCTAAAAATTCGTAACTTCTAAATGCTTGCACACAAGTTAAAGTAAGTAACGCCGTTTGATTCCTGAAGGATTGCCGCATCTTTTAAGTGTTTACTCAACAACCTGCTCAGTAGCATGTGCCTACTGCGATTTTTTAAACATGACAAATTAAAAATGTCAAAAACTCATTTTTTTCAAATAGCACCTACTATTTATTATTGCACCAATCAAAAGATCTTTTGAGAAGCTTTCCATCAATATAATGTTTGTTTAGTCTAGTGTAAAATTCTAAGTTGCTATCCTAAATTAACTAAATTTCGATAAACTTTTCTGTTTCGAACAATAAAAATCGAGTGGGCCTTATGCACAAAAAAAA
>NW_025401068.1:14749023-14838555 GCF_015345945.1 Tribolium madens
ATTTTATTTTTTGTTACTTTTGTGAGTTAATTTGTATTTTTTTATGTTTAATTAGGATCTCTTATTTCAATTTAAAATAAAAACGTGTACTTAGAGATTTTTGCTTTTTAATGCGTCTTCTTTAATTTCATTTCCATGGACCAACCAGAAACCTCCCCCCCCCCCCCGAAATAAAATCCTGGTTACGGCCCTGTTCTAGATCATTCACTTATAACGTAATTAGAACATATAACAAATACATCGAAATCTTTAATTCTGGAAATTCAGTGTTTACGTTTAAGACTCAAATTAAGAACTTGCTTTTGAATAATTAACTTTGTTCAACTAAGTTGGATAACTTTTAGATAATTTTTGTTTTTTTTTCTTTATTTCTTCTTAAAGAATTCTTTCTTGTTTTTTCTTTTTGCTTTTGAGCGACTGGCAATGATTTCTTTCTTTACTTTTAGTTATTAAGTAACTTCCTAATTTATTTTTATTTAAATTTTATATTGTTTATAATAATTATTTTTATGTTATAATTGTTTTTTTTTTCTATCAATTTTCTTTTGAGGTTAAGTTGAATAGCTTTAAGCTAGACTTTGCCTCTGCATCTTTGTATTACTTTAATTTATTTACCTTTATTATTATTATTATTATTATTATTATTATTATTATTAGTTTTGAGAACTTTTGGAAATATTTTTTTGTGCTACAGTTATCACGCAATTCTAAGTAATAGCGCGAAAAAAAAATTCTAGATTTTTATGTTTTTGTTTTTGGTTCATAGACGTGGGGAATTTTTCTTTAATTAAATCAATGAATAGAGCGGATAGCATGTTTGTTCACTTTTAATATGCTTTTTTTATATTCTTTTTATGTTAATTTGTCGCTGTGATATCTGACTTTAAATGAAAAAGGATCCTCTTGTCTTTGATCATCGATATCTCAGCAACCAATGACCACACGGAGAATATAAACGTAGTGTCAAAAACTGAAATAAATGCCTAATAAGATCCTTTTATGATTTTTTGGGAAAAAAATTTTTGATCTTAACCATTGATTTAAAGAAAAGAGAAAAAAGTAAGTTTTTGCGTTGTTTTAGAAAATCTACCGCGTATTCACTAATATTGATGGGGAAACTAATGTTTTTAGGTGTTTTTACAGCCTAAAGTATCCCCCACAGCCCTGTTAATTTTTATTTTATCTAATCAAACCGATTTTGTAAACCGATTGATCAAAGTTTTGCAAAAGAATTAAAGAAACAATTGCACATATTGCTTCTGAAAATGGTCTAATCTTCGTCAAGATGAGAAAAACATTTTTTTTCAACTCCCTTTAACAATTTTGCATTAGTTAAATTTAAAAAAAAATTCAAAAAAAATTTTTGATTTTTTTTTCAAAAATTAATTAGTATTGTTTCTTGAAGTTTTTTTACAAATTTGAAAAAATCTAAAACACTTTTTTGATTTTTTTTTCAAATTTTTTTTTTGAGTAGTATAGTAGGTATTATTTTATTGTGAGTAAAAGCAATATTTTATGTGGCAAAGCTGAACGTAGTGAGGCAAATAACTTCTGAGCCACATAAACTGACTTTAACTCCGAATAACATATATTACATACTTTATGCGCCAACTTATTTAGACCGAGCGTAAAGAATAACACTGTAATTAGCAAGTAAATGTACAAAATAATCAGGATTCTTGCACGTAATGAAATCTTAACAACACTTATAAACAAGCATTACGCGTCAGTATTGAAATTTGTGTTGAGATTCTCAAATGTTTATTAATTTAATTAGTACATGACTAGTGCAGTTAGTAGTGTAAAACGTCGAATGCTGGTGATCTATAATGTACCTTCCCAGAAATTACTGAAACCGCAAAAGAGACAAGAAAGAGACAACATTGGTAAATGTCATAGTAAAAGTAAAAACGCAGAATTTTTATTCCATGGCTAAAAGATAAAACTTTTATTTGTGACATTTAGTCATAACAGCGGTGCCGCTTGCGGATTAAATACAATATTAATAATAATCAATTTTCTAATATACAATTTATTTGTTTTATATATTTTTTTGAGTCTAATAACACATTTTCATGTATTAGATTTTATGTCAGTGGTGAACTTTTGCCAAATACAATTGAACAGGTCATTTTTATAAACTTATTACGATACAAGAACGAAATTTTTGGGCATCTCTTTTATTAAAATTACATTGTATAATTATTTATTTTTTGTTAATAAAAAAATACTGCACTGTTTTGTTTTTTTTTGTTCACTTGTTATTTTAAATTTAATGTGTTTTTATTTTTTGCCTAGATGTTGCCTAGAAGTATTTTTTTTAATTTGGTGTTTTAATTTTTTAATTAATAATAAGTTAATACACAATTAGGCAAAGAAATGCAACTATAGTCACCCAAATCAACTAATTAAAATAAAATGTAGGATGAATTTTGTTATCGGCGTTGTTTTAAAGGTGTTTTTTGTTGTGTGTAGAGCAATTTTGGTGGAGGCGCTGGGTAAAGTTCGGCGAGTGTCATCCGGGTGCCTTCGAAGGGTCAAGCTTGGATGATTTGTAGCCCGCAGAGCGCAGAACGGCCGCGCAGAGAAATGGACTGTCCACTTTGGACAGCATCGGCGTCTTTCCCCGCGGCCCGGAATATTGACGAGTGTTCCGGAGCTGCAGGACCACCGGAACCCCTCATCCCGGAATTTATATGATGTTCTCCAAGCGCCCAGTATTGGTCGACGTCGGCATCCAATAACCGGCGCCATTCCTGTCAAACTGAAAGAAACCGCACCGATAAAACATGACATTCCGAAATGGACAGCCGGAATCCATAACTCAGCGGGCATTTCTTCATTTCTAACTGAGGGAGTCCCTCGGTGGTATTGGGAATTTGATTTTTCTCTGCTTAGTGATTCTTTTGCTCAGGCGGGGCTCTCTCAGGAAGAGATGATCTGAATTATGCATCCAAAGCCCATCACAATGAGATTTCCCCTACGGTATAGCCTCGTTAAATGTTAACGTCGATTGTAAAACTCGCCAGTTATAAATCTTCCGACCTAAATTATATTTGTCCGGAAACTTGTTTTATGTTTTTCCATTTCCCATAAAGTGGATCACTTCATAATTAATGAAGACATCGACAAATAAAACTCGCTTTTAGATTTCTTACCGAACGTTGCCTTTTTTATTCTTCACCATCCAATTCATTAATAATTCGACCCTCGAAATTCTTTTAATAAAACAATCATCCGTGCCATTAACTAAATTTTAAATGAATGGACATGATTCCTGTCGGGTTCCCTAATAGTCAATTATGCATAGATAATGGCTCTGCTTATACATAAACATAAGCAGCGTAGCAGGCATAAAGCAAATGACATGAATTAAGCATTATATCAATTTTGTGCCTGACGGCCCAGATAAAGTGACAGAAGGTCAAATGACATTGCCGGAGACAGTGAAGGGAAATCTACCCCTATATCAACACGAGCAGGGATAATTTCAGTGTTACGTTGCAACTGAGTCTCAACAATTCCCTGAATAATCCTTGTCCATTATTCTTATCTCTAATGAAGCCCATTATCAATCATTAATATTCTTCCGTTAAAAATGTAAAGATTATGCTGAATACAATGTCTCCACCGGCTTTTGATTTATTGATCTTTCTTCTACTGCAAAAAGTTTCAAAACTGAGGAGTCAAACTTACCACATCAATCCATATAATATCTCATTGAAACTTATTCCCAATGCGTTCTAAAAATTCCAAAACTGTCAAAGTTTTTCAATCTTGGAAATAATAACTCGTGAAACTTGGAGGACATTTAAATTCAAAAGTTCTATAAAATCGTTTTATTTTCCAATATTAAAGCTCTGCATGTAGCACGGTGCCATATCAATAAAGTTGAAGGGAACAAGAGTTTACCATATTTACTACCCGAAAATAAATTTAATAGACTGTTTACAAAATCAATTAGCGTGAATGCGGTGAAATATGCATGATTCGTAGCTATTATCATGACGTTTTGATTTGAAATTTTTGAATAACAACGCCACGAATGAATTGATGCAATCACAAATTGATAGTCGGATAAAATTGGAAAAGTTTCGCGTTTATGGAGTGATTCCAAATCAAATTGCTGTTGCAGTGTAAAGCATGCAGACATGTAATCATAACACTCTGTTTACTTATTGATATCCACAGGATGGCGTGACGGGAAACGAAAACTTGACGTTAAACAACCATATTGACAGATGTCACGCTAGGCCAATACCACCCCGATTATGCTTTTCATTCCGGACAATTACCAGACACGCGCCGATTATTTCATAACAAGACTGATTTTCTTCCACCCTACAGCTTGATCGATTTTAATCAACATTAAAACTCGCAAAATTATATATACACATCGCGAACTAAATTGTATTATTAAAATACCATTTATAGTGTTTGGTAACTACAATAATATGTATGGCGTCAATTCCCAGAACGCTGTATCTGATACACTCTAAGGGGTTGTCCCCCACGTTTATGTTGAGTGAAGTTGACGAGAGACAGAGAAATCTAACGCATAAACTGTTGCAGGATTTTTTCCTGCATTATAATTCCTTGCATTTAACGTCACATGTTGTAACACGAGTATTATCCAAAATTTTAAGGAGAATATGATGAGCAGGAATATGAGGGTAGGTATTTTTTTCTTTTATTGATTTAACACAAAACTAGTTATAACATTACTAAAGTTATCCACATTATTTTACCAGACAAATTTAAGCATGGAGCATTACACAAAACTATGCTTAATTTTTATTAATAAACATTCTTTATAGCTAATTTATGTATTTTGCCACTTTTGTATAAAAAATTTTGCATCTAGAAGTGATCTACTTTTTTTGTAAACAGCACCAAGAATAGATATTTTTATTTTATTTTTAGAAAAGGTTAAGGTTGAACTACACTTAATAAAAAATGCTAGTTGTTCAAAAATTATGAAAAGAATATCACAACTTTTTGATGGTTTTAGCAACAATTTGTATTAATTAAAAAATTTAGTGTCGTTTAAAAATAAGATAAAAAAATCTCTATCTTTGGCCATTTAATTTTTTATTAGAAAACAGTACCGACAATTTTTTGATTTATTTTTGACATGCTTATGTTAGTGAATTTTTTTATGCGATTCATAAAAAAATATTTTTTTCACCCTAATTTCATAAAGGAAAGGGGGCCAATTACCTTTCATAGAGATAAAAATTTACGTTTCTTTACATGTTGCTAGATTTAATGGCGATACTTGGATATCGAGAGAAATTGTTAGTTTAAAAGTTTTTCTTGCTGGGTCATAGGAAAAATTATGTGTGTTACACTGGAGGAAAGTGTTTTTTTCTTTCTTAATGGTTACTGACTAAAACTTGTCTACTTGTGGGAGGAAAAGGTACACTTTCTTTCCTTGTAATACAAATAACTATAATTAAAAAAAGCAATATTTTCCTTTGGTTTTTTAAAAACTGTTGTTGAAATTTTTTTATTTTTATACGTCTAACTTTGTTTATTACTTCAACCACGAAATACAATCGCAAAATACTTGATTCAAAAGTTAGTTTTTATTTGATCATATTTTTTGACATTCTTGGCGTAATGAGAAGTGTTTGCCAATGTTTTTCTCTAGGGATTTTACTTTATAACGAGTTGAATATTGCAATATTTTTTATAAGATATTAATATACAGGGTGAATATCAAGCATGGAACCAAGCGTTGTTATTTTTAATCATTTGCTTCCAGAAAATAATAATTAATATAAATTAAAGTAATATAAAAAATGTGATCGTATTTTCAGAACAAAATTTTGTTTTGTTTTTGAGTTATGCGATTTTTTTGTCAAAATTGCAATTTATGTGAAAAAATTTTTTTAAGCAGATAGTTGTAATCCTTAGAGTAAAGCTTTTATGAGAAAAATGATTTTATATTGGGTTGAAATTTAAAAAAATATTTTTTTTGTAGAACTCAAAAACAAAAGGAAATTTCGAAAAATTTTATTCTTGTTAAATCATCACATTTTTATAGTACTTTATCACTCATCAATACTTTTTTCAAAAAATAAATAGTTTAAGCAAAAAACGTTTGGTTCCATACTTTTTATTCACCTGGTATGTACTAGTGGTAGTATTCCAGGCTCGTAGTTTTATATAAGTCACACTGTATTATGTTAGAGTAGAACATTGCTCTTTCTCGAACAGCTCTCCGTTTCATTACAAAGTGGTTACAGATTTTATTACTAATTAAAGTCAAAGACAAAATCCCGTTCATTAGTTACTATGCGGTTAACACTTGTGGCTAGAATTTGATGTTTGAGGGAACAGTAGATAATGAATTAGGAATATAATAACGTATAACAATATAATTTATAAATTATCGTCATACAGGTATTGTAAATAAATCTTGGTAGTATTCATGGATAATACAAAAATTTTGGTAACAAGAAAAAATACGAAGAACGACTTCAGATAACCGGGATTAAATTGATGCGTCTCCAGAATAATAGACGATAGGCATTGTTGGTGGAGAATAAAGGATAGAACATAAATTAACACATAATAACACAAGAAGAGCTAGACACAACATAATAAAGTACACATTGGTAAACACACAAACAACAACAAACAAAATCAGGGAATATTGAGAAACTTATAACAGGACATTTCGCCTTTGGATAATTGCTAGAGAATCAACAGAATGATGAATAAAGAGGGACAAACTCAAATATTGGCCAATTATATTTTTGTAACTTATGTTTATTGACAATAAGGGATTACTAAATTTTTTCATCGCATTACTCAATGTTATAACGAAAGAGTAGTCTGCATATTTGAGGAATGCTATGCAGTAAAAATAATGTGCATGTGTTCTATTTACCGTTGTTGCACAATGTAAACGCACTTAGTGAAAGAATCATTACCGATGTAAAAATATAATTAGTATTTAAAGAACAGGCAGTGACTTAAACTGGGCATTAAATAAAAGTTGCTCATTAACATCGAAGCGATTTAATGTATTCAGTCAGTGCATTTAGAATATCTATTTCCGTAGCATTCATTTAGCCTCAATATTTATAAGCACAGTTGAACTCATACATAGTAGAACGCTTTATAATCCCCACGCAGTAAACTGGATGGATAACACACACCATTTACTCTCTTCTCAACCCAAAACAGCCCGAAAAATAACCAGCCATTGTTGATAGCTACATTTTATTAGGGCCGCCATATGGAATACTGATTTGCTCGCCTATGATAAAAGCTCCAATTGACTTTGGCTTTCACAATATTGCCAAAACATGTCATTTATTAAGTGATTCTGGTTTATTGACTAGTCAGACTCGGATGGCGTGCATTGCGAAATTAAATGTGATGCCACGGAAAATCCATGATTTTGTTAATGAATTAAATTTTTGACGCCTGATTCGCGAGGTCAACAGACTCCCAACTTCATCAAAGTTTTTGTTTTGATTGAAAGGAGTAATGCCAAGTTTTCTCGGATTTGAACAATTTCCAATAACAAATGATAAAGTCGGCGGTGCAAGTCGAGTACCCTAAAGCGTCATAAGTAATTCTTGGGAATGGCAGTCAGCGGTAGAGTTTTAAAAGCTTGGCATCAAAACAATGTGGAGTATTTCTTGTTCGTTTTTCGTTTGTTCGCTAAAAATAATATTAACCAACGCTAAAACATAGCGATAATGCATTACACGAGTTGTTGTTTTTTGTCTCCGTACTCCGGCCTGGAGTGAATTCTTTAAATCAATATTGCATTACGACGAGATCGTTCAACATAGCCCCTGAACGGAGTTGCCATTTATTTAGGCGATCTTGAAACAATAGATTGTGATTCCGAGACGCATTTGAATGTTTTATTTGCATACGTACAATGAAATTCTCGAATAAAAAGTAATAAAACAGGCAATAAATTTGTCCAGCCATCGTTTCTGCTGCGTTCATAAGAACCAAACTGTTGTTACAGCGGCATGTTTCAACATGCCGTGGGAACGATCAAATTTTCAGTCATTTTATAGAAATTTATTCACAAGGTTTTTATTTTCCTGCAACTTTCAGCAGTATTATAACTTCAAGACAGGATTTTTAGAAAGGAGATACTTTTCAAGCACTTATATCTACACAAACATGTTTGCGGTTTATTTGTGAAGGTGCATTAAGCTTTATTTCAGGAGTTAAGTAAAAATACCATTAGTTTGCTTGTATGTGCTATTCAACCTAATAAATGCAAAAAAGTGTATAATACTATGTTTTTTTAAAAATTGTAAAGTCATAGTTTGCCAAAAGTGACAGGAAGTTGTTAATAAATACATGAATATTGTTTATAATATGTACAAAAGAATAAAAATTAGTGGTAAATTTTGATAAACGGTTATATTTACCTTGACTTTGCGACATAACTCCACTAAAACGGACTTTTTTCAAATTTGTAAAATTGGTTATCGTCAATAAGTCTGGAGTTATTGGCAATTGACCGCCAAAAATCGTCAAAAATCAAAAAAATTTTAACTATAAAAAATGCATAAAACGTTATTGGGTCAAGTCCAAAAAATTTCGAATTTTTTGAGTTTTTGAAGGTGAGTAAAATCGTAAAAATAGTCAATGTTTTTGAGATATTGAGTAATAAAGTTAAGAATAAGGCTAAAAGCACTATATCCGATACTGACCAAACAATCAAAAAATTTTGATTTTTATGAAAAATTAGAGAATACGCCTGCACAAACCGTTTTGTCTTAGGAATCATAGTTTTTTAGATATTAATTTTTTTATAAAAAAAAGCTAAAAATGGCTCTGTACCCGGAATCATAACCCGGAACGACTTTTAGTTTGCGCCATTAGATAGATCATTTAATGTACATTTTAAGGGTTTTTAGCTTTTTGCTCTTACAGTTTCGTAGAAAAACGAATTTTGAAAAAAAAAACAATCAACAATTTTTACTTTTTGAACGACGATTATGGCCAAATTATTAGACTTAGAGCAAAAAGTTCAACACCATCGTAATCAATATCTCGCAAAAAAATTTGAATTTTTAAACGCAAACTAAAGGAGTTAGCCCAAAATGCTTAGAAAATTCGTAATCAGCGTGTCAAAATCTATCGGATAAGGGAGTGTTAACAAGTTTTTACTTTTTTAAATTTTGTGAATTGCGGGAAAACTGTATTTCAATGATATAATATTTTGACGCAGACATATGTAGAATGTTCTAGGAAATCGATTGGCGTTAAGAAAACTGCAAAATTTGTAATAGTTTTGAAGTTATAGGCAAATTTAAATTTTTGATGTTTTTGACTTTATCTGAAATTTTCTCGATAACTATTTATCATAGAACATTGATCTTTTTTGTATATGATAGAAAATTATTTTTTTTATTCAACGGTATCAAACATAAGAAGTTATCACTAACAAGTCCGAAGTTATTGGCAATAAACCAAAAATCGACCAAAATCTCGACAAAAATCAATTAAAAATTTGAACTTTAAAATTGATCTATATAACGTTTTATTACATTTTTAGAGGTCTTAAAAACTCAAAAAAATGCATAAAACGGATTTTTAAAAAATTACAAATTTTTTTAGTTTTTGAGGTGAGCGCAGTAAAATTGTAATGATAGTTAATTTACCTTATATTGGAAAAACCCTTCAAATATGGTTTTCTAGAGGTAAAAGTACGCAAGTCTAAGTCCTGTATCATATTTTAAAAAAAACAGCAACATAATTTGTCAAAAAAAATTCATCCAGGGAAAGTTGTAAAGCATAGTTGAAATTCAATTTGTGTTGCAACATTTTCACGGATCCTGTTAAATATTCCAAAATCTTGCTAAACACAGATTTAAAAAAAATTAGCCATAACTTTTTTTTTGCTGGATGGTATTTTTTCAGTTTTCAAAACACATAAATATTTATATTAACGTTATATTAATTTAATGATAACTGTGCTTAATTTAAAATATGATTTTTAAAATTGATGGATTATGCAGCATCTAGAGTCACAGAATCTTTGACATTCAACTTCCATTTGAATCAGTAGTGGTGGAAAGTATGTAAGAAGTGAATCGTAACGGTTCCATATTCCCAATAGATTTCATTTAATCATTATGAAGAGATTAAAGTCCGTTCATCTTTGAATGTGTTCGCACAGGCATGAAATATTCCTGGGGGCGCAGGGTCGCAGTGTAAACAGAGACAAGGGTAACTACCCGCTATTATTATGATAACGCGACCACCAATCGGAGACATTCTTCCACACGGATGCGTTTATCCTGACGGGGAGCCATATTGCCATTATTAAAATTCCCTTTCTTTAGGGATTAAAATTTGTCTGTTTGCAGTGAGCGCGTAATCGCGTCAATTTGAATTGTATCTGTCTTTATTAAAAATCAAAACATTTGTCGGGTGAGTACGAGAAACCGGTGAATGAGTCAGTCGGTCGGACTGAGATCGTCGAGCCGCGAAATGGAACCAGATGGAGCAAACAGTCGCAGCTGGGGCCGCCGTTATCCGATCTCCTCGGCGCGGTGTCACTTACATCTCAATACTCCCTAACCGCTTCCTTGTTTACACGCGCGACATCCGAGCAATTAAAACATCCAGACCCGCGATCCGGATTTTCACGCCGAATGCACGCTTTCTCCACTGACCAATTCGCACAAAAATCATGGAAATCTCCATAAAGATAAAAAGTTTTGCTCAGTATATAACGTTTTGTAGGCTCAATATACTAAATTTCCATGCGATTTTGGAAACAACTTTCTGGAAGAGGCTTTTGTAGGTATACAGTAAAAAATCCAGTGTGAAATATTAACTGTATGCAACTCTATTTCGAGTATACAGGGTGTTCGGTCCTAGTCACCCCGGCTGATAACACCTAAACTTACTTCTGTTTTTCAAAAAATAAATATTTAAGTAATAATATTAATTCTTGACTTTCTTAATAAATATATTAAATTTTTTTAGCACATCCAGTGTTGCCGGAAATGGTACCAAATTTAGTTTTTCAAATGGAACACCTATGTTTTCTTTTCCCCAAACTATAATAATTGACATGAAAAATACTGTAAACCACTATTTATTATATTTTGCGTAACACAATGCAATCAGAAAACATCTTAAATCTTAGAATTTTATAAGAAAATTGTTGGTTTGACAAATCTAATTTGTCAGTTGATGAGCGAGTTCTCTTATGGAAACTCTTGGATTTTCTTCGACTGATAACAGAACATTCAGATTTCTATTTTCGTGTTCTTCACAAAGAACCACAGATTTTTTAGTTTTAAGAAGCGAACCTATTCGTCTCAGTTGTGTTTCGATTCGACTAAATTTCCAACGATTTGGGTGAACTCTATTTGAGTATTTTTCTCCATACTGTCTTTCAGCTTCCGCTTTATTTTTATTGCACTTAAAAACAATTATCAAACTAACAATTAAACGGTGTCCAAGAATATTGCTTCTTGCGTAAATATCTTGACAAGTAAAATCCGCCTAGGTTGCAAAATTTGTAATAAAATTCGAAAATTTAAATTGTTTTCTTAGTGCATTATGTAAAGTAAAATGTATCAAATAGTGGTTTACCGTATTTTTCATGCCAATTATTATCGTTTCGAGCAAAAAAACATAGGTGTTCCATTTAAAAAACTAAATTTGGTAGCATTTCCGGCTACATCGGATGTGCTAAAAAAATTTGTTGCATTTATTAAGAAAACGAGGAATGAATAGTATTATTTGAAAATTTAGTTTTTGAAAAAAAAGTAAGTTTTGGTGTTATCGACCGGGGCAACTTGGACCGAACACTCTGTATATAGGTCCCTCTAAACTGTGTTAATATTTTACACGGAAAGCAGTGTAAGTTTTAGTCTTTTCTAAACACTGAATTCCATGTTGTGGTGGAAAATTAAGAAGTGTTGAATATTAACTCAAAAAAGTGTTGCTTAGAGTTAATTCCAACTTAACATAGAGTAAATTGTAGTGTTACGATACTCTGTTTAGTGTTGAATTTAGAGTCAGTATATCTCTAAATAGAGATTATTTTTAACTGAACTATACGGGAATATTAGGTACAAAAAATGCTATAAATCTAATGAAACATTTATTTAATTAGCAGGTACACATTACTATAAAATAAAAAGTAAATTAACTATAAAACACGATATTTTTAAATTCAAGTTTCAACAAACAAGATGTACTTTGGAATCAAAAACTTTTCAATAAAAGAATAGGATTTTGATGCACTCTTAAAGTTCTGTTTATTAAAATAACTTATTTATTGTAATAAGATCAAAAATGAATTTTAAAAAGGTCATTCTTTCATCATCTGCGGCATTCTTTCAATGGGATTGGCAACAGTTTAGTTTTCTACATTTCGGCATATTCCTCAGCATATTCTTTGGTAGAAATGTTTGTAGTCAGGCTTAGGATCGTCTAATAAGTCATGATCAATCTGCAACAATCATAAATAAAAATTTCGTAAGATTTAGGAAAATGTGTTCAATTTAAAAGTACCTACCTACCCTTTAAGCTTTTCAACACGTTAGAAAACAAGAGACACAAGAGACTTATTATGATGAGGCACTAGTATGGAATGAACAACAGCGCAAACGCAATGTTTGTTTTGTAAAATTCAACACTAAATAAAGTTACAATAGACTTCTAGAGTTCAAAATACACGAAACTTTCTCCCGCTTAAATTTTACTAATTTTAGAGTTTTCCGAACACTGCTTATACCACTGCTGCAACTCAAAATCGAATTACAATGTTTTTTTGAGTTAATTTAACTCTATTATATATTAGTGTTAACTTAAGTGCAAAATTTACTTAACACTAGCCAAAATCACTTGATTTTTTACTGTGTTGTTTAAGTAGTTGGTGACTCATTTTTGTATCCAGTCCTTATTAGGGATATCATTCCCGGTCCACGTCACGTCTGTGGACTAGATAACCATGCAAACATCATCAGGAGCATGGAGAGATGATCCTCTCTCGCGTTGTCATTGCCGTCACGAGCGGCTTCTGATTGCGTGGAGGCCGTCATGCCGGCCACGTTCGTCCCGAACTGCATCACTAGTGATGAGAAAGTTTCTCTCCATATTTTGACCGAAACGATCGATTAAAGGCCATGCTCGACGAATACGACGTCTTCCATCATGGAAATTAATGTTCCCCAAAGTATAATTTGTGGAGACGACTCGGCCCGCCTTGACGTAGTGCTGTATTGCAACGACGCTCCAGTGACTATAATATGCCGCTTAATTGTCTCGAAATGAGAAATTCGTTTCCAAGTTATAATTGGATACGCGCCACCCAACCCCCAAGTCTCGATGTCTTGAAAGACCTTACATATTTCCTGCTGTGTATCGCAATTTCCACCAACTCGTAATTAAAACTCAGATTAGAGTCTCATACCTTCAATATTAAACTGCGACAAAGTACCTTTGACTTCCTTTCCTACAAACTCTAAAATAAATTTTTCTTTCCAAATGATTGGAGGACTTGGAGCTAGTCAATATAGAGATTGTACTTGAAAGCAAGTTGGATTATTTCTCGGGCGATATACGTGACGGCGCTACTCATAAGGCAGGTTGGTCTTCTTCATAGGAGAGGAGAGTATGTTTAGCTGACGCAGCTCGCAAGGATTGGAACAAGGCGCAGAGTAATAAAATAACAAACAGAGAGAGATGAGACCGCGCCCCATCCTGATAAAACATCACCACCTCGCGGCTTATATATTGCGGGGTGGTGGCGGTGGTGGTGGTAGGCATCGCTTGCCCCACACATCGGCGATAGCCCTTCAGCACGGCTACTTTCATCTCTTTGCTTTTCTGCTTGGATGAACGCCATCAATGACTATTGTGCGTCCAGTGAGACTACTGCTTCGCACCGTCTTACACCGAAAGAAAATATTTGGACATCTTCAATTTCCATTTGTCTCAGAGGATTATTAAACAGAAGGACATGCCCTCTCCCAGATATAAATCAAATTCGACTTTTTTAGATAAACTTTTAGTTCTGAATCATAGCTTCACATGAAATATTTCACTTTTAAAACGTATCAAAATATTACGCACAATGAAATCGAGCCACCCAGAATATCTCAGAAACTAGAAAGACTTTGCGAAAACGCCGAAACAGCTCAATTTTATTTCCGAGGGGGGCATTTTTTGCACCCCCAGTAACTCTGTAATTTCCATGCACTCCACTTGTAGCACATCAAATGAAAGCAGTTTAAACAAGCTTTTCATTTTTTTTTTACCAAAAGTGAATCAGACTATTCATTCATGAGATACAGGTGTTCTAATAAAAACTAACCACCGTTATTTTGCTTTTAAGAGGGACATTTTTTGACGCAATTTTAAAAGCACCCCCACTAACTTTTATGCCACTTATTTCTAAAGTGTCAAATAGCACTAACACAAGTGATACATACTTTTAAAACGCTTTTTAAAAGCTTTTTTACAAAATGAAATAATTAATAAAATATCTACAAAAAAATAAATTTTTAGGAATTAGTATGTAACAAAGGAACTTAAGATCTATTGCTATTTTTTTGGGTACATCCGTTTTCCTTTATCACCCAAAAAAGAAACAAAATTAAGTTTGTCACAGCTCCAATAATAATTATAACAACATTAGTAAGTTTTTTGTAATTTATTTTAATAGTTTTTATTAGAAGTAATTACTAATTAGAAACATTATTTTAATCTTAACGAATCCCATTCAAATTAAGAAAAAAGATTCAAAGAACATTTTCAGTGAGTCGGTGTTATTTGAGATTACGGAATTGAGGTGGGGCAAGTTAAAGGGTTAATGGAGGTGTTTTTAAAATGCGTCAAAAAATGTCTTTTTTAAAAACAAAATTAACCTGTTTTGGGTCTTTTTCTAGGGTGGTTCGTTTTTTATAACATCCTGTATTTCATGAATGGATGGTCTGATTCAATTTTGGTAAAAAGTTTTGAAAAGCTTTTTAAAATAGCTTTCATTTGATGTGTCACAAGTGGGGTAGTGCCATTTAATTTTTTTAAGTTGGGGTGCGTGGAGGTTAGGGGGTTACTGGGTGTGCTTTAAAAATTACGTCAAAAAATGTTCTTCTCGGAAACAAAATTGATCTGCTTCGGCTTTTTTGCAAAATCTTTTTAGTTTCTGAGATATTCGGGGTGGCTCGTTTTCATTGGGCCACCCTGTATAATGAATTACACACATTTTTGGTAACTATTGCATTATATAGCATTATTGTGCAAACTTGAAAGTGTCCTTTCGTAAAAACAAGAAATTCTCATGAGATTGAAAGAAATCAAAACGATGACAAGAGAACACATTACAATTGAGACGCAAAGTTAAGACTTCTTTGAATTACACAAAATTATACTTTATTTTTTATGGAAGAATTTTGGTAAAAATATGTCGGATTTCTTTTTTCTTGAGTAATTGCGATTATTGTTAGCTTATTGTTGATGTTAAAAATGTGTCCAAATGGCCTCAAACTTCAATTTCAATCGCTCTATTAAAATGATGTGCACGTGGGCGGTAAAATTTTTATTTTGATTAAAACGGAATCAGCGATCAAACTGACTGTTCTACTGTAAACGCACCCTTAGACCACTCTAATCGATTCATTGTCTCTCTCTCGTGTACTCCTCCAACTTTGATGGCTATTCTACAACTTCCTTGCTCCTGTACCTGCGTCTTGATTTGTCGCAGGAAATCAAAGTAATTGTTAAAAAATCTTTTTTATTGTTGTATTTGAGTGTCTTATTTGGCGGAAATGCAGGTGGTGATGTGTGAGGGGCAGCAGGCGTTTGACCACGATGCCGCTCGTCATAGCTTTGGCGGCGAAGAAGCGTATCGACAGGCCAGGCCAGGCCGCTTGAGATTGCGTGATGGCCGCCCGAGCAATACTACCGCCGTCGGCTCGCCGCCCCCGCTCTACCTGCTGACCGGCCCTGCCCAGTGCCCGCCGTCTCCATGACGACCACCTCGTCATTAAAGCATCGCCTTATCATAACCGCGCCACCGACCCCGGCCATCTTTGGTCACCGCCGCCCCCTCAGGGCGCAAGTCGTTCATTCGGTTATGAACATTTCTCATCCACACTTCAATACTCTTCTTCCTGGCCTCCACAAGCGTCTACAGTTATGACCATGGATCATTTTACGCCGAAAAAGGAGAAGACCTGCCAAATTTACAATGGCCTACATAAACTATTGATACAATAAAGTTCATGTTTCTTGCAAAACATTCCTCTTGTTACTTTGCAAAACACAAGCAAAAATAAAACATTACCATTAAGTCTCATTGGTCTCTTTTCTAATGTTTCTTAAAGTTTGTTCTTAATTTATACCTACACTTGAGTGGAAAAAACGCAAATTGTCAAAAACAAAATTGTCTAATTTTTCAGAGATTTACATAGTGTAAAAAAGGTTAGAAAACTGCCAAAAAATGTCGTATTTGGTGGTCTTGGCAGTGCAGTGTCATAGTCAGTGTTAAAAACGAAATGGAAAAACTTGGTAGAAGTTTGCATTATGCCGGACAATTATGAAATTGTAATTTGTGACAAAGACAACGTCAAAAAACTGGCATTTATTAACAGGCTAAATTACATTAGATATAAAAAATATCAATTTTAAGTCAAGTGTACCTACGATTTATTTCAAGTTTATTAAGAAACATGAAAACGTGTTTTTTTTTCTAAGCGTGTATGAAGGTAGTGGAAACCATGGTATTAATTTGATCAAAATGTACTTGATTACTGCAACAATTCATAAACGCCGTAAGTGGCACGAATCAAGGGGGTTTTGCCCCTAAAAGATATAAACGTAAAAAGGTTACAGTTTGTATGCATTTATCCTTGGGAAGCTGTGATAAAATTTTGTCGGTCTATTTAAGAATCACCCTGTATTTACTATATATTTTTGAAACTTTTATTAGTAGACTTTGTTTTTTTACATATTGTTATTGAGGTACCTTATAAACTTATACCTCTTATTAAAAAAAAGAAAAGACACTGTTCAACATTCTGCCTACTATCTACTTACTAAAGAACAATAGATAAGTACTTGATTTTGTTGCTTGTTGATAATGATAAAAAAATAATAAAATAAAGTCTAAACAAAATAATGTTAATCTTAAGTTAATACTAAACTTTTTTAAATTTATTAAGAAATAAAAAACTGACATGAATTACGTCAGAAGTAGAGTAATATTATTAGTGAAACTAATACAAAAATGTACAAGTTAAAGAAAAATTCCAAGTCAGGTACAAGGAACATGGAAAAAAATTTAAAAAAATCTATCTGTTAAAAATTTTGACATTTAATTTTTTTATGTCTATTTAGTGTTACTGATCATCTTGTATACATATGTTTTTTCGTAATTATTTAGTAAAATTACAAAAATTTTGCTAATAAAAGCCACAAAATAACGTTAAACATTATTACAATTACAATTAGGGATGCGACCTCCTTGTTTCCTCTTCTAATAGCCTGTAGCAAAAAACTTAAAAAATTATTTTTTCAACAGAAATAAATTAAGTCTAAAACTTCCATTAACTTCCAAAAATTTCGAAATTTTTATAAATAAATTTTAAACATTTTTTCTGTTCCTTGTATCTTACCTTATATGGCATTTTTTCTGGAACGCGAGTTCTGAAACACTTTGTATACAGTATGTATGTCCCCGGATTGAGTTTACAAGAGGAAAAAATTTTTATCTTTGATTTTACGCCAAAACTGCAAAGAAAAAACATTTTTTTGCTTTACCTTAAACGAGAATTTTTTTTCCTCTTTGAAACTCAATCCGGGGACATACTATATACAGGGTTGTCCCAAATTTTAGGGCCGGCGCAAAAATAAATATTTCTAATTGATTAAAAAAAAAAAATTCTAGTGCTAACGAAAGAGGATTATTTAGACTTCAATTTGATGCTTTAATATTGTTCAAGATTTTTAGCGTATGTCATAAATGTCATTACCTATCAACTTTATCATTATTCTATCTTCACATATATCACAGAAAAAAATTAAAAATTCTTATTAAGTAGGAAAAATTCTAGTTATTTGATTTCTTTTTCTCCAAATTTAATTTTTAAATTATGTGTTTTGTACAATATCAAAACATCAAATTAAAGTGCATTTAATCCTCTATCGTGTACACTATCAACATTTTTTTTTTGATCAATTAGAAATATTAATTTTTGCGCCGGCCCTAAAACTTAGAACACTCTGTATAAAAGATACGAATAGGTAGATATTATTTATCACTTGCTCTTGTATTATGCTTGATTGGTTATAGGAATGCTGAAGAAGAAGAAAATGTGCAAGATTACGTGAAATTGTATAAATTAGAAGAGGGAAATGAACTAAGTAATCTTCCGTGTTTGACCCGCTGGCGTGGCGGTAAGTATCCTCTCCGTTTTTGTATAATCTGTGAGTCTGAATTATCCGATTGGTTTTTTCTGAGGTAATGAGGGGTAAGTGCGGCGTGGCAGTGGTACCTGTTGCAAACCGACGGATGTTTATCGTCGCCATCAACGTCGGGTTAAGTTGAGCATACATTCCGACTCGATATTCGTTCAGCGTGGCGCGCCAGCGACGGTGCCCACGGCGCCAATTTTCGCCGATAATCCCTTGCAACTTTGCATCGAATTGCTTTAACACTTTTAGCTCAAGATTAAGTCGTGCTTCCATCGACTGACTTCTTCTTTACACCGCCACACTCATAATGAATTGCTGGATGTTGGCCCGTGCGGATATAAATGAGTGGCGGCATTGTGTGGATGCAGTCAACTTGCCTTTTCCAAATCACTTATGAATGTTCAGGTGCCTGCACGGCTTTGAAGCGTCACCGCCGCCCCATTCAACCAACAGCGGATATAAATGACCTACACCGATTCCTACTTCGCGAGTTGCTGTGATGATTAATTGACTTGCCCTTCATAACCCGCACCGCCAGACCGGCAATGCAAGAATTTATATTTTAGACCGCGCTTTAATCTTCACACACAAATCATTTTTCTCCTTACTTTAATGCTTTCAATTAATCTTTCCTTCAAAATCGAGGAAAATAGTCCAACTATGTAATTATTCCATGTACTTACAGGGCTCACTAAATAAAGTATTGCAAAAGAATTTAAAGTTTTTATTTCTTTTTATTTTTATTTCACATTTACTCAAAATATTAAAAATCATTATTAATTATTATAATAATCTACATTGGAGAAAAAAAAGAATTTTAAGTTATACAGGGTGTGTCAGAACATAGACACCAGGACCATAGAAAAATTATATCTGTCAAAAAATCTTGTCATTTATTTTTTGACATTTGACATTTTTTATGTCTGTTTAATGATACCGATAATTTTGCCAATAAAAACTACAAATAATATTAAATTATTTAGGATACATCTTCCTTGTTTCCTCTTCTAATAGCTTATAGCAAAAAAACTTGGAAAATTATTTTTCCAACAAAAATAAATAGTCAAAATGCAATATTTAAACTCTCACATTTTTTCTACGTTTTTTGTATTGTTGTATATGCAAGTATGTAGCCTACATAGTACTTACTTATTGAAGAACAGCTTTTAGCTAGTCAGCTTTGCACATTTTTTGATAGATACTCAAGCTTTTATCATACTTGGAAAGAGTAATTGAAGAGGTTTCTATAAGATAAATTGACGAAACAAAAGTTTTTTCAACCAAGCACCCACCCTGTTTTTGCAGTCATTTCTAGTTCATGTTCCAGGTGAGAGATGATGTCAAAATCTGAATTAAATTGAATCTTATAATACATCGGTATTTGGGGTTTCAGTACACTTTAAACACTTTTCTACAATACATTTTTTTTCAAAATTTTGTTGCTTCTCTTGTCAAACCTGGTTCGAAAAATACCATAAAAAAACTACTTTTAGCATTTCTAGTCTGTTTTGGCCACCAAAAAATGTCTAAATTTTATAATTGAATACAACCATTTTGCTTATTTCCTAACAAAACAGCTTTTTGGAAAAAATGTAAACCTTCTGTTGCAAAATTTTTATTGGTAATATAGACAATGTTTTTAATTTATTAATTAAATAATGATAGTTTTTATTAAAAATGACTTTGGTTTTTATCTTAAAGCTGTTTCTTTGAGTTGCTATTTATTAAAAATATGTTTTTCACAAACATTTTTGTTTGCGTAAACTCATTTGTCAAAGTGACATCATTGTCAAAATAATAAAACTGCCAACGTGATAGAACTTAAAAAGCAGAGAAAAATTATTCTTAGTCCAAAATCAAGAGAAAAATGAACTTTTCTTTCTACTGAGTTAAAATAATAAAGGTTTAATTAAGGGTTTGCTCGTTTCAGGTAAAGCAAAAAATGTTTTTCTTTTGCAGTTTTGGCGTAAAATTAAAGATATTTTTTTTCCTTTTGTAAACTCAATCTGGGGACAAGGTTGTCCCAAGTTTTAGGGCCGGCGCAAAAATAAATATTTTTAATTGATTAAAAAAAATTTTGCTAGTGCAAACAAAAGGGGATTATATAGACTAATTTGATGCTTTAATATTGTTTAAAATTTTTAGCGTATATCTCTAAGACTTTTTAATAGTAACTGAGAATTGAATAATGTAAAAGTTGATAGATTTTAAGTAATTAACATTTTAATATTAAAAATTGGGAATTCTGGTAATTTATGGCCAAGTTTGAGATGATGTTCTGCTAATGCATTGACAATAGAGCGGAGGCTTTTGCTTTTCTTGCTTTTCTAGTCAAACCGGGTTCGAAAAATACCACTAAAAAACTACTTTTAGCATTTCTAGTCTGTTTTGGCCACCAAAAAATGTATAAATTTTTGATATTATTATTGAATACAACCATTTTGCTTATTTCCTAACAAAACAGCTTTTTGGAAAAAATGTAAACCTTTTGTTGCAAAATTTTTATTTATAACATACACAGTGTTTTTAATAGACATTATTACCAGAATCATTGCAAAAAAAAATGAAAATGTGTATAACATACATCAAATAACTCAAGAAATTACAAAATATGAAACGTTACACCTTTCAAACAATTTCATCAATTCATCATCTTCAGGGAAAACAAGTAATTTCAAAAAAAAATTTTTTTTTTAATGTATTTTTTAAATCTGTATCAGGCTGATGGATGTATACTTTCAAATAAATAAAAATTGATAGAAAGAAGAATGAAGAAGGAGAAAGATGCCTTCAATGAATCCTTCGTTTCTATAATTTGGAAGTTTTGGCGTTGGTATAAATAAGAGACATTTATCTATTTAATATTCATTTGATCTGTTTTCAAGAATAAGGGTTTTTAAATCGAAGATAAGAGTTAAATTTGTTCGAAATTTATTTCTTGAAATAAATTCGGTTTTATGTGGTGCGATTTGTTGTGAACTGAGGGCGAGAGTAAAGTAAGCATAGAGTTAAGGACACCTTGACAGAGGTTTAGATAACGTCAGGAATAAAAAGCAATTTGGTCGAATGACCTCCGCGGCCGTTTGTCTCAATCAGGGTTTAGCTGTGTCTTGCCGGCGCGTTCCAAACAATGCGAAATGTGAAATAATGAGAGTAATTAATTCAATTAACCGTTAATTAATGGCGTCGTATCCGTGTATTTGCACGGGTCGGGTCCTGTAATGGAGTTTTGAGCCGGCAATCAATATTTTCAAAAGACTTAGTGCGTACGGTGCTGCTTCAGGCACTCTTCCAAGGGTCACTCGTTGTTTATTCCTGCATTTAGCCCAATATTCGATTAATCCACTTTGCTTCCACACACCTGATCTTTCTGACACAATCTAGACTCGTTGCAATTAAAAAAATTAAGTAAAGTAGTCCTTAGTTTTTTAATTTCTCTAGCTTACTATTTAGCAAGTGAAAAAGCACTTTAATCCTGCAATTTCAGTCCTCGGCTTTGATTCCGTGGTAATTTTGAATAATACCCCACGTGAGACCCCTTTCCCTGGCAAACAATACATTACGTTATCAGTCCAGATCGGCTGTGCAGATGGCGTTTATCGCAATTACTGGCATTCGAACCGTCCCGCATTGTTATGAGAGAAACAAAGGAATTACGGAGAGCATATTTATGTGTAATTTGGTGATGCCATGGCAACTGTCAGAGCTATAGGGCGCGTGGTGTCCGTTGTTCAGTTTCCACACTGGCTTAGGCCGCTTATAAATGTAACGTCAGTATAAACAAGATAAAGCAATGCAGAGGATAATCACACCCCAAGATATGCAAAGCGATTGCCGTTATTATAATCCATGAATCGCGTAATTCACCACCCTCGGAGATAGGCACCCTAGGCACTTATCAGTTCTCCAAAAGCTCGTTCCATCGCAAATATAATTGCCTTCAAAGAAATTCACACCGTGGACTCTTACACCTAAACACAAAAAGGGGAAATAATCAAAGAAAACATTTTTCTTTGGACTCCAAGAAATTACTGTTGACGATTAATTAGACTTTTCTAGAAGAAAACTGCTAACTCTGTGTATTGTTTATAATTACAAAAACTTATTAAAAAAGCAGTTTTTGTTAAAAAATATTTGGTGCACTGGATTTTCTGATAATTTTAGACCTTCTGATACCTAGTAGACATCAAAGTTTGCACTTGCACTGAATGTAAGACCTTCTCTCAGGGGCGGACTGGCAAATTTTTATATGGCGGTGCCAAGTTGTAATGATAAAATAAAAGCATTTAGGAAAACTACTTATCACCTAATGCAGTAACTTTTTTGAAAGAGTTCGTTTTCTCTATTGAGATTGTGATGTCAGGTTCAGTTGAAATCATGATGGAAAATAAAGTTTTTTAGATGAACGTCTTCAGAGGCTGCTTGTAATTTTAATTTATGTTTGTCTTTTCGTTTCTGTGCACCAAATTTATATTTATACAGGGTGTTTACGGTCTTAAAGTTGAAAATTGCCTTAGGTAATAGAAGAGTACAGAAATACTATAACCGCGAAAAGAAACTCACACAATTGTTATTATTAATAATGTTATTTAACTCCAAAATATTGGCACATGGTTTGAGAATCCCTGAAATTTGTATTGTTGTAACAAATAAAAAAATCGTATCCACGATAATGAAAGAGAAAAGTCACTTCATAGTTTTGACACTGTCATCATTTGATTTACTTTTGCTGTAGTTTTTATCAAAATTCGAAGATCTTCTGTTTAGTCTCTTTCAGCAAAATGGTTTCCAACAAGGTTGATTCGTTTTTCTCCATATTTTTCCAAATTCATAGACGTGGATCGCAAATATTAAAATAATAAAATAATAAATTCTTATAGAATCTGTAATTTTTCTATTTCTTAATGAGGTGGTTTAATAAATACTGTGCTATCTATGTTCATGTGGTTGAAATTATGCCACACACTTTTGAATCGAAACCTTGTATAAATCCACGCGGAATTTTCCTTACATGCGTGTAAGACCGTATAAACAAAATTGAGCTTAAATCATTGAAATTATAATTTTATTTGTTATGATTTTTTATATCAAATATCAAATTATAAACCTTCTTGTGCATTGTGGAAAGTTTATTTACAAATTTAAAATTTATCTTATTTCATTCTTTTTGAATTGCTGGTGGGGTGCTGTTTTTCACATTTGACAGCTTCTGACATTTTGGTACTAAATTCACTAGCTCTGCGTTACTTTAATCACATTTGTTAAAGTGAGATAAATAGCGTGACCGACTTTACGCAAATACGTAGCGAGAGAGCAACAGGGCTGTTTACAAATGTTGAAAAAAGATAGCTATCTGGTCTTTCGAATTATTAATTGATCCACACGCATATAATAAAAAAAACGAATTTTTTAGGCACAGAAATATTTTCTTTGAAATAAAGAGTCTACCACCTTGGTAGGCACCTCGGCACCCCTGGCTAGTCCTCTCCTGCCTTCTCTCATCTACTGATTTTTATTTTCAAAATTTGTTCTTGAGAATAATCTAGAAATTTTCTAAATATTTGAAGTTTTGTACAGACTTAAATGGACCAGAAGTGTGTTAAAAAAATAAAAACAACTCAATATAAAATTAGTCTAGATCACTAAAAATTTATAGAAGTTTTCTTAAAGAAACTGTGAAATTACGTCAAAATAAATAGAGCAAAAGAGTGCCAAACTGTGCTGGAGAGGTAAATTTTTGTTCAAGTTTGAATCAAAGGTTGAATTTGGTAATATTCAACGGGAGGATCCATATCTAGGATATCGGGGATGATCCTCGTATGCGCATCATCGTTTCTCCGCCTCGGAGGGCCATAACGGCGGCGGGTTCGCTGGCAGATGCTGCATCATTGAATAGTAATAAGATCCCGAGTGCGTGCTATAGAAATGAATTGCTTCTGTTTTATGTTATTGCTCGGAGCGCAGGTACCGCCCGGGTTTTATCATCCCCAGGATTCCGACCCATCGATTCTTATATCCGAGCTCGCACGCCGCTATAAAATAACTGATCTCGGGGCTAAACGACACGCGTGATTTGCATATGGAGTCGATAGCTTAAATTAAAAGTTCGCAGTATCGCCACCTACCGATATTGCTTTCGCCACCTTCCGGAACATGGCATCGACAGGTCGCCCCGTTTGAATTTTAAGCAGTCATAAAACGACTGATGTTAATTTTTCCTTCCCGAATGTAATATCGCACAGCCGGAGACGTGACGCGAATTCTACCAGAAAGGCCGCTGATTGGTGCGAACTCCTACACAATCCGCGGGACGCCTCGCAGGGGATACCTGACGCCCCCCGAACCACCGTCGTCTAATATGCTAATTTGTAGTTGCTACATTTTCGGTTATGGCTAATAACAAGAATATGCAAATTCACCTTACAGCATGAATTTTAAACATGAATCGCTCTTAGATCCTAATACGCACGATCACCGCTCTTTACCAAATTCTCCTCTCATCTTATCAACATCAACAAACATTCCGATAGCTAACAGCTTCTCTACAAAACGAATCACGAAGTCAAGACAAAAACAGCTCGTCTTCAGATTTAAAAAATCATACAAGTTTTTTAAATCCCATTGCATTAAAACACTCAAAAACTGCTATATACGGGGTGTCCCAGCTAGTTGAAAAAGTCCATTAGGGACCTTTAAATAGTAAAATTTAAAAAAAAATTAGTGCATCACCTAAAATTATTTTCAACCATACAACATGTCCCAAAAATAAGTTACGGAACAAACTTGTGTTTTTTTAAATGAAACACCGTATGTTTCTTGGCATTTTTGGATGTAGCCTTTCAAAACAATGTTTTTACGCTAAACTCGATTTCGCTTAGTTTTAGAAATAAGACGTTTTTTTGAAATTTATTACACAAAAACTAAGACAGCTAGAACAATTTTTTTCTTACTTCTGCAAAGAAGAAAGTACAGAATTTAAATCTGTAGCAGTTTTTTACTGTTTTGCATTTGTAAAAGTATCCGTTGATTTATCCAGAGATTGTAAGATAGGTTGTTATAAATACTGAAATTCAAATTATTTGATTGTAAAAATAAAAAATAATGGATTCAGTTTAATACAAATGTGATTATTAAGCGATATTTCTTCCATTTCTTGTCCTACTGTGCACTTTTTGGCTACTGAAACAATAGTAATTATTTATTTTAATGTTTAACGTTAAATATCTTTTTAGTTATTGATTATAAACACCAAAAAGTAATAAGTTTAGAAAGACAATTTAATAATCTTTTAAATGCAAAAACAATAAATAGGGTGTTCCATTAAAATTTTTTAAGTTATTGAACTTTTAACAAACGTCTTCATTTACCTTTGCAAATGCAACACACTAAAAAATGTTACAACCTCATAGCTTGTACCTTCTTCTTTGCGGTAGTAAAAAAAATATTTCTAGACGTCTTAGTTTTTGTGTAATAAATTTTTTAAAAGTGCATGTTTTTGCCACAAAAACCGACTTGTTTTTAAAACTAAGCAAAATTGACTAATAAAAGTTTATTAAAAACATTGTCATAAAAATCTACATCGAAAAACGCTTTTTTTTCAAAAAACACAAGTTTGAATTGTAACTTATGTTTGAGACATAAGTTGAAAATAATTTTAGGCGATAAACTGGACTAGTATACAGGGTTCGCCAGAACTCGCGCCCTAGAGAAAAATGCCATATAAGGTAAGATATCAGGAACACGGAAAAAATGTTAAAAAAATTTTATCTACAAAAATTTCGAAGTTATGAGGGTTTAAAGCTTGCTCTTTGACTCTATTTATTTCTGTTGGGAAAATAATTTTACAGGTTTTTTTGCTATAGTCTATTAAAAGAGGAAACAAGGAAGCTGTGTCCTAAATTGTAACTCTGTTCAATGTTATTTGTGGCTTCCATTGGCAAAATTTTTGTACCTTTACTAAATAATTGCAAAAAAAAACATATTCAAGATCATCAGTATCATTAAATAGACATAAAAAAATGTCAAATGTCAAAAAATAAATGTCAAAATTTTTTGACAGATAGAATTTTTTAAACATTTTTTTCATGTTCCTGGTATCTTACCTTACTTGAAAATTTTCTCTGGGGCGCGAGTTCTGGCGCACCCTGTATATATTTTTTTAATTTTACCATTTAAAGGTCACTAATGGACTCTTTCAACTCGCTGGGATACCCTGTATTTGCAATTTTTACCAATATCTATCAAAGATTCTATTTGTTATTACTTTAGCTTTTCACTCATTCAGTTGAAATATTCTTTTCAATCTCAGGTTGACCAGAAAAATTAATAATATAACTTTACAAAGCGATATTGTGCATGCCGGAGTAAGCTCGAGCTTTAGTTAGTTTTGAAGTAGCTTCGCATCTAAAACTGCGAGAATGGGTCCAGATTATTGATGGCGAAGCATTCATTACCAACGCGCCACGTTTGGTTTCTTAAATGGGAAACTTTTCCCTCGGTACGTATATTTATAAGTCTCCTCCCCCGGCTCACACAAAACGAAAAGAAAGAAATAGGTGATGTCAAGACTTATGGGATGTTCGATAAGATTCATTTTGGGCCCGTTTTCTACTCGCCCGCCAAGTTAAATGGCTGAAGAGGTGTTTTTATAACCGGTCCACCTCAGCCCGGTTTGGATTTATTACAACCGATGAAGTGAAATAAAGTACTACGCCAGATCAAACCTTGCCGATTGCGCAGGTATTCAGAAACAAACCGAATTAGCTCACGAAAAACTCCCGCTGCATTGTTCTTCAACCAAAAAGCAAAACCCCACCGAAATATCCCACCAATTCCTGAGATGAAATTGTTAATTTATGCGTGAGTTATTATTCACTTAGGAAAACCTTGCCGAAGTCGGAATTCGCACGGATTCCACCCCACCATCAATTTTCCGACGGTGCACTAAATCAAAACCAATATCCAACTCTGGATGTATTCTATATGAGTTAATAATATCTGGAGGCGGCTGCTGTGTTGTTTAGTGATGAAAGTTGAGCGAACCAAGCCAGGCGTAAGGTGGCGCAAAGCTATTACACAACTTTAATGAGGCCGCCCGCTAATCTCACCTCAGCCCTGGGCCTCGTTCCTCTTTCACCCGCCTTCACCCTCGGCGTCTTTATGAGCAGCCCGACGCAAGCCCTCACAAATCTCGGAAGCACCGCCATCGATCGCCGTAATTAAAACATATGTAATGGCACACTCGCTTACAGGACAATACCGTACATCTGTATCTGCACGGGGCCCATCCATCAATGTGGTCCCGAAGAATGCCGCCGAACGCCGCCACCAACACCTCACTTACTGACAATTACATCTTCCAACTCATTAAAATATATTAAAGACTCGCTGTTATCATTCTTGCAGAGGCCTTAACAAAATAACAATAAAATTTATAACAACAATTTTTCTGATATGTTTTATAAGTATGAGGTTTTCCATTCTTTATTTAATAAAAAGTAATAAAAATGAATACTTTATCAATAAGCCCAAATGATAGCGACATTTAAAAGAATATTAAGCAAAAATTAAAAAACAACAAAAATAACGAAACGCAACAATTTGTTTTATCTTGACAAGATTTTTTCTAAGATCTTCTCACTGCCAGCTGACTGATTAATTTAGAACAGTCGGACTTTTTTTACTCATACTATTCCGAGACATTTTTTATTTCAAATTTTTACGCTCTCTACGTGTTCTTTTACATTTATGCACTAATGTTTTTTAATTTGTATTTTTCTGCAAATTGCATAGGTATTTATTATTTGTAGGAATATTTTTTTTTTAATTTAGGACATGCACAAAACACATCAAAACAATGCGAATAGGCTAATTAAAAAAATGCATAGTTTACATATTTTTAATTTTTTGGGAGTTGTTGCATAATTTTGATATCTAACGCATAAAGTTGCATAATTTAAGTGAGAAAGTAACTGGAGGTTTATTGCTTTTTCGGACTAAGCACCGACTTTGGCGTTACTCCTGTCTTTTCAGAATTCAGTAATTTAGCTTTACTCAGATATTTTTAAAGCAAATAGGCTGAACCTGTAGTTGTAGTCACTCGGTGGAGTACATGGTTGGAGACAACATTTTTTTATGCCAACCCTTACGAATATTACTTCAGATTTTCTGAATCAAAAATAAAATGTAAACATTTATTTGATAAAAGAGAAATAAGACAACAATTAGCTTTTATTAAGGCAAGTTATACCTACGTTTTTAAGTAAGCATATTACTCCAATAGAAACTAACCAAATGTCTCTCTATGAAGGAATTAGTATTGTAAATATATGGGAAACGCGAGATATTAGCGTATCATCGTCAAAAGTTTACAATAGAAAATTTAGAAAAGCATGCAATTAAGTACAACTAATAGTTGTGACTAGTTGGTAATTATCTACTTATCTATAGATAATTTATAGCATAACTTGCAATGTAAATTAAAATTTTTGAGTTTTATTTCTGTTTCTTATGTATTAATAAACCGTTTAAATAATTTGTTTTTGAGTGCTTGCAATTTTTCATTATTTTTATATCCCAACAATTCTGTGCATATTTAAGCATACTTCGTGAAAAACTGCATATTTTTTGCATATTTTTTTCTTAAACGTTTTTTTTTCTCCACTTCTGGATCATTCTTTTATAATTAATAAATTCGTACAAGTATAAGGTAAATCCGGGAGAGATGCACCAGCGGGATAAATAGACTTTTCAGCTTCTCTCTCATCGCAAAATGTTAATCTTAATGTCTTAAGTTACTAGAGATCGCTTGAAAAAACTCGTGACCCGATACAAATTTATAACTATTTTAGGCAAAAACATGATCAAAAAAATTTAGTATCTTGCATATGCAATCATCTCAGTTCAACAGTGGCAAGTTAAACTAATTCTTTATACAAAAACAAAGTAATATGATGTATAACTCAAATTATAACTTAAAAGAAGTCTTCTATTTAAACTTGATCAGATGTTATTTAGTGAGTTATCTCGAGGAAAGATGGACTGTTTTTGTTGAAAATAGTTTTTTTTTGAAAGCATGCTTACAATTTACATTGGAAAAAAAAGTAGAGCAAATAGAATGGAACGGACTATAAAAAAATACAAAAGACAATTAACTGCAGTAAATATTAAAAAATATAAATAAACGAAGCTACCACAGCATTTATCAAACCGGAATCAACATTTTTAAAGTTAGTTAAAACTGAATTTACGAATGATGTACATGAATAGATACAGATTTTTATCAACAATGTAGAAAATATTGAAGAAAGAAAAATTAATTAGAAACTAACTAGTCGTCTGTCTCACCCGCACAATGTGGGAGAGATGGACTTTTATAATCAGAATATATTAATTTTTTATGTATTTAAAAAAGTGTGTTTTCTAATTTGTTACTTTTATAAGTTGTTTTAAAGTTTATTCTATGAGAAAATACATTTGTGGTTTCAACTGAAATAAAGATCAAAATTTTACAGCAGGTTTTTTTCAAAATGTTGTCTAACTCTATCCTGTAAGCAGATAATCATGAGAAGTTTTTGAGTCTGTGATTTTTGAAATATTGTTGTTACATTATTCATGTTTCCGTGTTTACGTTTTTTTATTAAAATTCCGTTCTTTAACTTAGCAAGTGTTTCTGGTCTTTAGTAAAATTTTACGAAAAATATTGCACGTTTTACATTATCTCTATATTTTAACACTACTTTATTTTTACGTTTGTGAAACTTTTTCAAAAGCTTAACAAGACGACAGAGTACAAAAAGAATGAATGTATACTGAAAAGTACTTTTTTGTTTTTGGCAAAGAATGGCATATACAAATTGTTTTTAAAATGTTAATACAAAAATTTAATGGTAGTAATTGATAGTGGTATTACAATCTCTTGGTTGAAAAAACTGAAAATTACTTGTTGATCTGTTTTGCATTTTTTTTTGCAAATCGGTATTCATGTTTAAACTTTCTTTCTAAATAAATTGCTTATTTTAATATGCTACGAATTTTTTTATGCAAATTCTTAAAAGGTATCAGCAGCAAAAGAAATTTATGATGATGCTTTAAGTGTGTGCCGTCATAAATGTCATTTTAAGCTAGCAAATGAGTTAAAAAGGGTAAAGGACACATGTTTCAGCAAGTAAATGGTCCTAAAACGTACACTTAGAGTTCATGCAGGAACCGCTGATGATGTTATCGTCGCGTGTTAACGGTAGGTTGGCAGGTTATCGTGTCGTTTTAAAGACTGACGAAACACGTGTTATTATGACGACCGATGATTGAATGTTGGTTTAACCCCTACCGTTTACCACCGCCTAATGAACTTCTAAATTATGAGCTACGGTTAATTAACGGAGGCGTTTACACACGATCAGCAGCTGCGTTAAGTGAAGATTAAAATATCTCTAATGAAATATGAATTTGCAAAGTTTAATTACACTGCATTAAGGTAAAATGCTGCACTGTTAATTAGAAATGTGTTTTTTTAACTGGTGAGAGTTGCTCACGGTTTATTTGTTAATAAAATGAGGTAAAACAAGAAGAAAACACCGCATAATATAAAGCATTTGTTTTGGAAACATTAAAAGAGTGAAGTGTGTAGGAATTTGCAGCTCCATCGCGCTAATCCATGGTGGTGTGTGGGCGTTTGTGCTTTGGTAATTCTCCAATAAGACGGTATCTTTTGCGGAAGGAAACTGTCAATCATGTCAGAAGTCGTGATGTGCAATTTACTGCAATATCGTGTTGGTCGATCTCGTCCCCGATTACCCACGCCCGATCCTGACGTCGTAATTGTGAGTCTTTGCGCCTCGATTTTCATTTTTCTAGCGGAAGACCATAATTTGTGCAACACCGTGTAATATTTGCTTCACATTGAAACGATAATGCCTGCTCTTACTGGACGGGCCACTAAGCACGGCCTGTTTAACAAATCTCTCGTTGCTGGTCTTGCACGATATCCTCAGTCACTGCTTTCGGAAAGCATTGTTCTTTGTTTCGAATTAAGCAACGTTACGACTGCTTTCAACCTGGATTCCGGGGTAGTTAAGTCTCCCACCACTAATAAGTCCTTTGGTTATGAGAAGGAAAACTCTTGATTGTTATAATTCATGTATTTCTAAAGTGTTTCAATTTTGTGGAATACTGGAGAGGCTTTTTGCCAAAATTTAAATAAAATATTAATTAATTTTTACCGCGAATAAATTGAATTTAAAAGATAGGTCGCTGAAAATATTTGGTTGCTTACTGTCATTTTTATAATAAACAACGAAAACGATCCGCATTTTTTAAAGTTTGCGATTATTTAACTGTTTTTGGAAAAAAAATGAGTGATTCAGAAGAAGACAACGTTCTGAAGCTGATGCACAAGAGGCCGTCTCAAATTTAATTCCCCAGAAATCCCGCGTCGCTTACGAGACAACATACAGCCGTTTCGAAGAATGAAGGTCTAAACAAAAAGAAAATTGCATTAATGAGAAAGTGACGTTGGCGTACTTTCTCGAAAAATCAAAAATTGTGAAGCCCTCAACGTTGTGGAGTGTATATTCCATGTTAAGAACCATGATTTCAATCAACAAAAACCTTGATTTGAATAAATACTCAAATTTGATCGCATTTTTGAAACGACAAAGTGAAGGATATCGCGCCAAAAAAATCCAAAAGATTCAGTAAGAAAAATATTGAAAAGTTTCTTACAACAGCAAATGAAGATTACTTAATGCAAAAAGTAAGAGTTTTTAATAATAGGAGTTACGGGAGCTTGTCGGAAGCAAGAATTACTCAATTTAAAAGTAAATGATGTAAAAGATTTACGAGAATTTATGAAAATTATGTTGCCGATCACTAAAACAAAAGTGCCTCGTGAGTTCACAGTAACAAAAGGAAATTTCAAAGACCCAAACTTGGTGGATATGGTTCGCAAACATGCCAGATTTTTTATAAATTATAAAAAGGGAAGATGTACCGTGCAACCAGTGGGCATCAATACCTTCGATGGTCTCCCAAGTAAAATTGCAAATTTTTTGGAACTCCCAAGTGCAAAAGAATATACTGGACATTGCTTTAGAAGAACTTCAGCGTCTTTATTAACCAACGCAGGAGCTGATACGTCGATTATAAAAAGACATGGAGCCTGGAAATCCTCAAATGTAGCTGAAGGATACGTAGATGATTCTTTAGAAAATAAAAAGAAGAACTGCGAGTTGCTAGTAGGTGAAGAAGATCAGGAAAACACCCAGATTAAAAAAAATGAAAGTTAATGAAACTGTTACTGCTTCATCGTCTTCGGGAGCTTCAAATGTTCAGATTGAAAAAAAAAATGAAATTTAATGAAACTGTTACTGCTTCATCGTCTTCGGGAGCTTCAAATGTTCAGATTGAAAAAAAAAAGAAATTTAATGAAACTGTTACTGCTTTATTGTCTTCGGGAGCTTCACTTATCTGACAAATTGCGTGTAACTTCTGGTATTTGTTTTTCGAATTTAACCAATTGTTAGTTTTATTTTAATTCTAAATAAAATCGTTGCAAAATGGAAGTCCATATTAGCACTAGTGTGCAAAAGTAGCTCATTTTAGCACTCAAAATGATGACAAAATGTCGTGATATTGATTCAAAATTGTAAAAAAATCTATTGTTTAGTCATGATTCTATAAAATGCTTTACAGCGTCTAGTATTCGGAATAAATTTAGAAAAGTCGGCAAAGAAGGGCGAGATGCGTTCTTATCACATATAATATAAACGACGTTGAGCATAAAGCTGATAGCAATTTCTTGAAAGATACACGTATTTCTCGGTGTGGTGGTATTCAGCATTCTTAGTTATCGCACCATAAAAGTGATGAAGCACGGGGTAAAACATGGCCTAGTTTGTTATTCCCTGCATCTGTACGGCGTATACGGTACGCCAGCTTATCTGTAATTCTCCATTTCGTCTTCAGCCCGCGTGGATCGCTACGTAACGCTCCAGAAAAGTGCGAATTTATTCATAGACTCGCATAATGAGAAACTGTAAAAATGGACATTTCCAACGCCGTGACGGTTTTATGTTTTGATAAGGGGAATAACACGCCATTTTTCCAGCCACGCAATAACGATGCTCTGACTCTGACTTTTCCGACGGTTATTTAGATCTCTCTTGCGGAAATAAATACCGGATAACACCCAGGACCAAACCAACACCAACGCATCACCAGGCCGAGATATCCAACTGTATTTTAATGCCTTCGATGTTTTTCACATTATTTACCCATAGGCGTTAGCCTTTATCCCGAACGATTCAACCTGCTAATTAGCTACGATTGCTGATACTTTCAAAACACATGCAAACTAAGACTAAACACCAAAACTGCCAATCTTCTAATTCTTTGGGTTAATTAATTTATTCGTTTCTTCCCACTCTATCGCCAAATCCCAGATCTACTCTCATTTTTGAATTTAAAATAAAAAAATCATTTCACAAAAATTTTAATATTTACAATACTTCGTAACCCGCATTTTCGCGGTTTTCTTTTTATATTTCAACAATGTACAAAATTTGGTACAGATGATAACCTTTATACACCTAAACGAGTACAAAGATAAAATGTTGAAATTTTTAATTAGGGGCTTCGTAAACTGGGTGGGTTTATGGTACCTATTTTGCCTGTGGTTTCTTGCCACTTTCAGTAACAAAATTCTAAATTTCATAGTTTTTCATAAAAAGGTCTTTTGTGTTTTTCCGATACAGTTTACTGATTTTCAGTAAAATCGGTTTAAAAATTTATGTTACAGACCATAACAGCATAAAAATTAAATTTGGTTTAGCGTTTAGGACGCCCCTGACTAAAAATTTTGCCATTTCATCTTGGTATTCGTTTGGAGAGTTTCAACTGTACCAAATTTTGTAAATTTAACTATTCTGAAATATTAGGAAAAACCTTATAAAAACGCATCTTTTTTAGAGGGTCTAGTTAGTAACATGTTTATAGGGAACGTTTGTCTTAAAATTGAATATTCTATCATTGATTTAAATTTGTACCTAACAATAAAAATGGAACACTGTATAATTAACACACAAAAAATTAATTTACAAAACTTAAAAATTAACTCACTAAAATAACAAAAAAATTAATAAATTTTTAATATTTTAATAGGGGGTTTGAACCCCCTATCCTTTCCTCCTTGGGTACGGCTCTGTTCGACTCTTTGTTTGACGACAACACATTTAAAAGATTATAAAAATCATTAATAATACAAAAAAAATCTATTTTTACGATTTTTAAGAAGAAAGTACAGATTTTAAGGCTGCCATGTTTTTGTAGCGGATTGCAATCAGAAAGATAAAAAATCTGGTGTGAACAGCACACGACTTTTTTATTTTAACACATTTTACTGTTCAATAAGGTATATTTCATGATTCTAAATAATTTTTATTTCCTTGAATTTATCGTATCTTTACGGCCGATTTTTGGTCTTTGCAACCGATTTTTACCAATTGTTTCGTTTGTTAAAAGTTAAATAGAATAGTATAGAATTGATGAATTAAGAAATGGTCCTAAATCATAAATTGTGATGTTAATGCTAATTAAAAATTGCAACAACACTTATTTTGTTTCTAAGCAGAAAACCACAAAAGCTCAGATTGAAAAAATCAATTTCATTATCATTTCCATCCAGTTTTATGGAGTAATACACCGTTAATATTTAAATGAATCATACATTATTCCGTCCGTGACAGGCGGGAGTCCAATTTTTCTGTCACATTTACAAAATCGTTTTCCCATACAATATAAAATATGTACATGCTGTATGTATTTATTATTCTTGTTGCATGTATGCTTCGTGAATTATTTTGGACATACGCTCAACTAATTCATAATAAACGACTTGGCGTGATGTCTAACAATTCAAGTCAAATCGTAATGAAAAGTGCCTAATCAAGCAAAGAGAGCTTCCTGTCTATTCCGGAAGCCCGTGTATCGGTTATGACTTGCAGCTCTGGGGGTTGATTTTGCTAACTGCCTGCATTTGAAAAGCTGCCATCACTTACTTCCGGCATAATGTCATAATATTGATTCCGGATTGGAATAGTCTCATAAATATGGATTTTTGGGAATAATTCTGTCCAAGTTGGCAAATTAAACAATATCGCTTCCAATTTAATTCGTAGGGGAGGCCTTAATTTGTCACGTAAATATATCAAATATGCATGAATTGAGTATATGGAATGGAGTATGTTAAAAACAGCGGACCGCATTAATAATGCAGAGGATTCGAGTAGCGAACACGTTTGAAACAGTGCTGGCCGTGTGGTGTAGGGTTAACAAGGAACAATTGAATTGTATAGCGACAATTCTATTCCCTAGCCTATTCAATATAATATTTGCTCCCCTTATACTCCATTGTGTGTACATTTACCATATGATGTTCCTCTAGTAGCTCGAACATGTACCTTCACTTACAAGAGAGTGGAAACGTCAAATAAATCATTTTAATAGTTGTTACAATAATTCCCACTCGACGAAATAGAAAGAAAACTCTGCAAATTTCCATTACCGGCGTTTTCATTTAAGAATATGGCGGCTCTTATAAAAAGTACAAGGAGATGAAAAGAAGCGTTTATTTCGTTTTGAGATTTGCATAATAAGTTTCCATTTCCATTCGTCGATCATCATCTATCAACGCGAAGGAAGGAGCCGGAATCGATCATGGAGTGTCAAAATCGACTTCAACACGTGTACGAATGGCTCTCATAAATATTGACACTCTATAAATTGATAAAGGGGGAATTATGCATGGATTTAAACATTTCCCGTACTTATTGAAGTTAAACTATTTCATTTCGGGGCGCCCTTCGGCTCATATTCCCTATGGAGAACATATTTCATTAAAAGCGACGCGTCTACAAGGGGCTGGAGTGGTTACAGGCGTCAAATAATCGTCACACCTAAAAAATCTAAATTGAATCACCGATTGTTCTATTATGTTGTTAGAGGGCACGACCCTATGTACCAAGCGCTCAATTCTCGATCAAGTGTGTATGGACACTTATCATTACATAACGGGGAGACAAATGATTTTATTATGTCATACATGATGGGGCCGTAATGGGGATTTCAAAGCAATAATCCTGTTAAGAACAAGAGAAGTGCCAAAGCTCCACAATACCCAACTATGAAAAATAATGAAAATTTTGAAAAGGCTGAAAGACATCGTAGCTGTACATGTAGTTTCAGAAAATTAAAAAAAAATACTGTTTCTATTTTCCTTAAATCAACTATCTACTCTTCGATTTTTTTTACTGTTAATTATAGTAAAAAAATACACTTTTTACATTTTCTTTTTCAATTTCGCAAGGCTGTGTCATATTTTTGATTTTTTTTTTAGTATAAATTTCTTCTCACTTTACTATACTGACTTAAAACTGATTTATTTATTACGGTATAATTGTTTATTTTTAAATTGTGTTAATGTTTAATAAACAATTAAAAAATGGTTGACATTATCTAGCAACTAGTGACATGACTTGTCTAACTTTATTTCTAAATTTTCTTCATGCACGATGAATCTCAACCTTTAAATTTTAAACTAGTTTTGCTTTTACTAGCGATTTTCTCAATAACTTTTTATCGCAAGATAAAATATTGTGATTTTTTTTTTTAATTCAAACACAAAAGATTATTGATAATAGTTTCAGTGTTATTTGAGACCGCTCCTGGTAATCGTCCAAATTTTTTTCAAAAATTACGAAATTGAGCGAAATACATTTCTAGAGGCCCAAAAGTTCATAAAACGTAAAAATGCAAAAAATAAATATATAAATAAAAATGGTGGCGCATACAATCTTGCTTCCGGCAGGTATATCTACAAGTCAGCAATTTTTCTTTAATTTTAATCATAATAAGAAAACTTAAATGCATAAAACCAAAAACAAGAGTTCGGAACCTTTTTTTTATCAAAAAAATTAGTTTAAACGGTGTTGAATTGCTTAATAGGGTAATTTTTTTTTATAAAAGTGTGTCATGTTTTTCAGCGATAAATAAAGACTCTAAAAATCAACAGGTCACTTAATTTTGTTTTTAAAAACCAATAATGCCTCTAATTGATAGAGAATTTCTTTAAAAAAATGGCTCTCTTTTTTATTAAATAAAGAAGACAACTTTCTCTACGTCAAAATGCAGATTAAGATTGAAACTTCCAAATCACAAAATATCCTACCGACTGCACCAATTAAAAACAAAAATTCCAACATACTGTAATATTTTTTCAAAAATTTTCTGTTTTTATCTAGGTTTTTTTCTCTCGAAAATTTTATTTTGTAATAAATTGTGAAGTTTTTGTATGTGTAATATTTATAGACTTTAAGTTAAAAAACAAACAGTTGAGATATTTTTTTCTTGCGGTGATAACTTTATAGACGAAAACATAATAGTTTTGAGGAAAAATATAAATACATAGGTATTATGCTCAAATGGCTTTGATTTTATTTTTTTTTAAAGTTAACAATAACTTTTTTATTTTGAGTGAGTTTGAGGGTAAGGAAAGAGATTTTATTTGTGGTTATTTTGGTAGTAGCTAATATCCAACTATGAAAAATAATGAAAAAATTGAAATGTTTAAAGAACACCGTAATTGTTTATGTAGTTTGAGAAAATTTAAAAAAATATCACAGTTTTTTATTTTCATTAAATCATATTCATAGCTACCTGTGATTCAACTATTAGCCACTATTACCACTTTTCGATTTTTTTACTGTTAATAATAGACAAAAACATACACTTTTTAAGTTTGTTTTTCACAATTTTACAAGGTTGTGTCATATTTTTGGTATATATTTTTTTAAACAATTACTTACGAGTAATTATAATAAATTTCTTATTACTTTGCTATACTGACTTAAAACTGATTTGTTTTTAAATTATGTTAATGTAAGCATTTAAAAAATGGTTGATAATAACAAGTAAACTTAATTGTTAAATTTTCTTCATGAACAATGAATCCCAAGTTTTAAATTTTAAATTTCGTAATAAATTGTAAAGTTTTTGTATGTGTAATAATTAGAGATTATAAGTTTAAAAACAAACAGTAGAGATATTATTTCTTGCAGTAGTAAACGAAAACATAATAGTTTTGACGAAAAATATAAATACATATTATGCTTGAATGGCTTTGGTTTTAATTTTTTTAACAATAACTATTTTTATTTTGGGTGAGTTTGAGGATAAGGAAAGATGGTAGTAGGTAATATCCAACTATGAAAAATAATAAAAAAAATTGCAATGTGTGAAAAACATCTGCATATGTACTCGTAGTTTGAGGAAATTTAAAAAAATATTAGTTTTTTATTTTCCTTAAATCATATTCGAAATAGCTGGTTAGTACCTGTGATTTAACTATTGGCCACTATTATACTATTCTTCGATTTTTTTACTATTAATAATAGTCAAAAAAATCCACAATTTCACAAGGTTGAGTTATATTTTTTCTAGTTTATATTTATAGATATAGTTGAGATATTTTTTCTTGCGGTGGTAACTTTAGACGAAAAGTTCTGACGAAAAATATTATGCTCTAAAGGCGTTGGTTTTTATTTTTAACAATAACATTTTTTATTTTGGGTGAGTTTGAGGGTAAGGAAAGAGATTTTATTTGTGGTTATTTTGGTAGTAGATATTTAGTGCTTCTTTGGCGGGTGCAGCTCTGAAATAAAAAGATTGTGATTCGGTGAGAGTCTCGAATGGCAATAGAAGAAATGATAATAATGAAAAGCACGGGGAGCGATAGGCTCAAGATGGCAAATGTCTGGAAAGTAATCGGATTTGATGACGTTTATTTGTCAAACTTGCTGGTGGAAAGTCCCGCAATCTTTCCCGTCACATATTTTAATATGAAAGAGGAATTCCAATAGCAATTCTGAAAGCTATCTCACATATCAAAGGAAGTAATATTTGCTGAATGGCCAAGAGGGTCAGCAGCGTGCAGAATATCTATTTACGAAGTGCGTCCTTTAAAATGGTCAGTCGGTATTCTCCAGAGAACTCTCCCTTCCGAATAATGCCCAAATTGATTGCACACACTACGACACAATCGCAACGATATACACATGTCGGAATTCGCCCCGGAAAGCTTCCATTTTATTTTAATTCATTTATCGAAACTGGCAAAACGGCGAAATTATCAAATCTGGAATAGAACTCCCTGCGCTGCGACCCTAAACAGGCGGTGCATTACATTATCTGGACACAGAGGGAACAAATACGAACTTTGATGCGATGGACTTCAAGTACCTGTTCATCAATAATTCACTGCATCTGCTACATTTGCAGCATGTGAATCACCAGCGGATACTTCGCAGCATAACATCATAGAGGGAGCCTCAAACTGAACATCTATTTATGGATGATAATTAAAAAAGCACCATTCCATGGAAATTACAAGAAGCAGCTGTGGGATTCCTCTTTGTTTATTTTTTGATGTGTTGTTGCAGTGACAAATTTACAATAATAAACTTGAAATATCCATTATAAGATGTAATATGCGAGTCATCGAAGCTTACATCCTGTGATTGATGATATGGTTCGGTTTAATTTTGATCGGGAGCTGAAATTAGCCATGCCTGAAGGCAATAGCTCCATGAATGGGAAGTTTTTTTTATAATTCTGTTATTTTGTCTCATACTCTCGACAGCAGCATAATTACGACGACTATAAATAGAAAAAAGGGAGGCCAGACAACGCCGGATTTTAGGTAAAAACCTCAGAATGGAAAATGACTACTTGAGACGCTGATGAAGATATAAAAGCCGTTTCTAGACTTTACGAATTCTTTACGTTTTACGATAATGACGAGTTGTTGGCAACAAACATTCTTCTCGTATGGATATGGAGTTTTAGGAGTAATTAGAAATACGAGTTACATCTGAGTACATGCGTGATAAGGAATAAGATAATTTATTTAATGAATTCATTTTGTGATTATCTAAAAACATGCGTTTAATGTGAGGCTATCTCGATAATTCCAGCTGTCAGCATATGTCACAGGATCTCGCCCAGGTGGATTCTCGGGTAATTGGGACAATGATGCAGCAAAACTAAGCTTAATTGGATGTTTCAATAGCGTTCAGTTGAGAGCAAGCATCATCGAGATGAATAAATCAAACTACTCGTGTTCTTGGAACGATGAGGAGTTTGCGATAGTCGAAGAGTAGCCAGGATGGCGCTGTGTGTCCCTATCTGGACATCACAAACGTTTCGTTTTTATTTAATTTAATTGAGAAAATTGAAAAAATTAGCATCTTAGGGTGGCAGTCTACCGGTTTGGTTTTTAATTATAATCAGAGTGAATAAGTTCGAGTTGTAAATAGATGGATAAAAGTGGCGGAGTTTTATTTAAAAATCTAATGAGTTGCTCCTGATCAATCCGTAATGCATGCAAAGTTAGGGGCGATTTAAATTGGTTCTTTGTTTTCATTACAAGTTGAGATCTCGCTACTGAACTCGCCTCTTCGTACGGTTTCGCAGAACTTTGGATAGCAATTAAAAAAGACTGCCTACTAAAATTTAACAGTTCCGAGTACCATACCGAACTTTTTCAGCAGATTCTTATTGAAGGATGTTTGAAATAATTAATTAAATTTCTTTCGAGGCATAGGAATGCTTATGTGTCTTTTTGCCCAATAAATCAGGTGCCAACACAGACGGCGCCCGCACGGACAATTCCCACCGACCTCCAGGGTTGGATCCAGCCCACACGGGCACCTCAGTGCCCATTTTAACTCTTTTCTGAAGTTAAATCTGCTTCAAATATACGCAGAGAAAATATCACAATATCTTGTGTAGAATAGAAGTTCAGTCATTTTCGCCAATTTTATTCTTGCTGCTTAAAACATGAAATTACAAATTTCGAAAACTAGTTACAGTATTAAAGCCGTAACACCATGTTCCTTCCCAGGGCCGAACTTTAATCACTTGGTTCTAGGAGAATCTTTTATTTTATTATTTAATAGGTATTCCTATGACAAAATTTCAGAATTTAATTAGGTATGTAACAAATTTTTATCAATTCTGAACTAAATTTTTTCTGCTTCTTTTGCTAAATTTTGAAAAATCATACTTTTATTTAAATTGTTTTACCACTTTTGGTATAATGAACAAAAAGATGATTAAACCCGTCACACCAAACTTTTATTTCAAACACTTTTGGTATAAAAAAGCTTATTTGCTCTAACGTTTATACTTATTAGTAAGGCTCGGATTACATGCAAAATGCATATTTGTCATTAAGACAAAATTGTAAGTTTTCTATGCATATCTAATGTTTTTTGAATAAAATAAGCCCATTAAAAAATGCATATTTTGCATATTTTGGCAACATGGTGCATATTTTTGGAAATATTGCATATTTGTGCATATTTTCTTCAAATCACTAATTTTCGATTAAAAATTTCAGTTCAAGTTAAAAATTGGACAGCTAAACTCAAAAAAATAGTACCCTGCTGAGTATTTCCTTTTTAAATTCGTTTTATACTGGGTGAATATAAAGTATTGAACCAAACGGTTTTTTTTTAAATCATTTGTTTTCAAAAAATAATAATTAGTATAAATTAAAGTAATAAAAAAAAAATTATTTTTTTAAGAACAAAATTTTGTTTTGTTTTTGAGTTATTCGATTTTTGTTGTCTAAATTGCGATATACATATGTAAAAAAATAATTTAATATAAAGTAGATACCTATAATCCCTTAGATCTGGACCTTCATGAGAAAAATGTTTTTTTTTGGTGGGTTGCCATTTAAAAAAATTAATATTTTTGTAGAACTCAAAAACAAAAAAATTAAAATTTTGAAAAATTTTATTTTTGATAAAACATCACATTTCTATAGAACTTTATAATTCATCAATTAGTTTTTTCAAAAAATAAATACTTTAAGTAAAAAACGTGATGTGATCTGAAAACTACAGATTTTTTAGAAAGGGTTAATTAGGTTATTAAAATGGCTAGTCTCACGCCAAACCAATTTATTTATTTTTTCATTTATCGTGTGCAGTTCAAGATGACGAAAATACAAAGTTTAGTGTATTCGAGGATAAAAATTTATCCCAACTTTGATTTTTTTATTGTTAAAAATTTTGCATATCGATGCATATTTGGCATATATTGGAGCATATTTTTTAATATTTTGTGCATATTTTTGTGAAAATACGTGCATATATATGCGCATATTTTACGAATTTTTTGTGCATTAATCCGAGCCTTACTTATTAGTTATTATACATACAGGGTTTTAAATAGAAATTATCTAATTGTACAGTGATAAAATTTAAAAAAACAGATTAGTAGATATAGTGCAGAAAAATAGTACATGTACAGGGTGTCCGACGAGTAATTATGAGCCTGAACATTTTTTTGAGACAACCAACATTACATTTTATAAATAACGTGGATATTAAAATATTTCGTTTTAATTAGTTAAACATAGTAATCGTATTATTATTTTTGACAAATCAGTCAAAATGACTTTACGGAAGTCCGTCTATTTGGATATCACGCTGATAAAAACGTGTTTTTCAAACATTCTTCATAAATGAGAATCTTGTTGATCTTTTCGGCAACATTTTAGTAATTCTCATCAAATTCTCCAAGGTTTGATATTTTATAAATTAAAGTTGAGGTGTTGTTTTGTCACTATGTTTAATTTATTAAAACTAAATATTTTAATATCTACGTTATCTTTGAAATGTAATATTGGTTGCTTCAAAAAAAATTTTTCAGGCTCATTATTATTCGTGGGACACCCCGTATACAAACTAGCGAATTTAAATTCCGCATATATGTAAAAAACTAAATTTATTAAAATTTGTCTTGTTTAGAACTACTAATTATCTGTTAATTCTGTTGAAGACAAGAAATAATAAAATCTGCCCTTTTGTGCCTTCCTCATAAATGGAAGTTATCACGTTAATAATCACGATCCGATAAAGAACTGTTCAACTTTTTCTCCCTATTCACCTCACGCATGACGTTTTTTCCCTTGGTATACCTTTTTAATAAGCCAAGAGCTACACAAACGATTTGTACGCTTGCCTGATAACTCCTTGCCTTTCGTGTCATTATGCCCTGACACTTTTTATAGCAAGCAGTCCCGGGGCCGTGACAATACTTAAATTGATGAGGTTGTCCATTATAGCATTTCGCGGAATAGCATCATTTTGAGTTTTTGATTCGTTACTGTTTTCATTAGTTTGCTTGTGATTAAAAGACACAAGTTCGAAAAATAAAAATAATTTGAGAAAGCTGTTTTTATAAAACACGTAAAAAAATAATAAGAAAGTCGTATTTGGAAGAAATGCCTTTGTTTCCATGTAGCCGTGTCGATGTCGAGACAGAATTCTGTCACGTATCCAGACGGGGAGCGTCCCAGCTTCCCGTTTTTAATAACGCCGCTCTGGGCTGGATAATAAACATTTACTCTCTTCAAATACGACCACTCAGGCGCCCTATAAAATAATACGGCAACTTGAGCTTCGCCCGATAACATACATACTAATACTCGCTTTAAGAAAAACGCCGAGGAAAAACAGCAGAAGGAGAAGCTGATCGTTATTAAACGAATCTAAAGGTCGCTAATAAAACTGGATTATTGATCAAAAATTGTTATAACTATTTTCTAAGTTATTAGTTTTTTATCATAAATTTTTTGGGTCCGAAGCTTCAAAGGTGATTATAATTTATATTAACCGAAAGCAGATAAAGAAGCAACAAGAATATAATAAAGCATAAAGTCTTTTATGTTTAATATCTAACAAAAGAAGCATTTATTTTTTGTTGCAGCCAGGCATCCAGTGTAATCGAATATTTCCATTTTGGTAGAAAAAACGCATTTAATTTAGAAAAGAATCATTCATATTTTACCCAAGAATCAACAAAGTGGTGGGAATGAGTCGACATTTTTGTTTAATTTTATGCTATTTCACAGTTCACACATCATCGGGAGCAAAAAAAACTTTGGTGTGAGTAACCTTTGTTTGGAGAAGAGTGTCTAAATCTATTTTGCTCGATCGATTTCTTCGTCACCTACAGATTATTGCTGCCTTTATTTGTTCCTTGTTTTTTCTTACCCAATACGTTTACTGAACGCTCGATTAGGTAATTTTGTTGTTAATAACGATTTTTCTTGCAATTTTCGAACGGAATAATGTTTGATCATTCCAGTAACGAAGTTTCATAAATCAGAGGACATAACAAACAAATTAATTGGCACATCAACGGTCGTAGTAAGTCGGGTCATGCGTCAGGGTTATAAAGTTTAGAAGACTGGGACTTGTTTCTTTCATTCCATGTTTGTCCGGCTATTTTTAATTTCCATCCTTTTATTTCAAGCAAGATTTATAATGGCCACTTTAATTAAGAAAATGTTTTATCCGTTGAGTCTATAGATAAGTCAAAAATATTTTTGATTTTCATTAACCAAAAGTTATTGTTATAAGCCTTGCCTTGCTTTTAATAAGTAACTCTTATACTTAATTTTTCCAGTAAACTCTGAATTTTCGTGTAAATTCGTCTTTTTTCTTAAAAAAAAAAGCTTGGGTATAAGGTAAAACCCAGGAAACATAAGAGGTTACCACCAATACGTCTGGAATTATTGGCAATAAACCGTTTAGGATGTCAAAAATCGACCAAAATCTCGACGCAAAATAAAAAAAAAATTATCTTTAAAATTGATCTATTTTACGTTTTTTACATTTCTAGAGGTCTTAAGGACTCAAATAAATGCAGAAAACGACATTGGGTCTAGTTTCAAAAATTTTGAATTTTTTGAGTTTTTGAAGGTGAGCGGTAGTAAAATCGTAAAAATAGTCAATTTACTAAAAATCGTAAAAACGGTTGAAATATGGTTTTCTAGACGTAAAATTACTCGCTGAACACGATTCAACTAGTTAGAATACTCAACGATGCATAGTTTTTGAGATATTGGCTAATAAAGTTAAGAATAAGGCTAGAAATATCCAATTTTGACCAAAAAATCAAATTTTTTTTATTCTTTTGAAAAACTAGGTAGAACACGCCTGTACAAACCGTTTTGATCTAGGACTCATAGTTTTTGTGGTATTATTTTTTTATGAACAAAACTAAAAATAGCTCTGTACCCGGAACTATAACCCGGAGAGACTCCGGATTTGGCCCATTAGATAGACAATTTAATGTAGATTCTGATGTTTCTTGGCAATTTGCTCTAAGTTTTATAGTTTCGTAGAAAAACGCGTTTAAAGTTTCACAATTTTGCCAATTTTCACTTTTTGAACCGCGATTACGGCCAAACTATTAGACTTAGACCAAAAAGCTCGACACCATCGTAATTAGCGTAAGAAAGTCTATCGACTGAGGCCAAAGCCAAGTCGATATCTCGCAAAAAAAATTTGAATTTTTAAACGCCGATTACGGCGAAACTAAAGGAGATAGCGAGGAATTCTTGGAAAATTCGTAATCAGCGCGTCAAAATCTATCGGATAAGATAGGTTTAAATRGAATCTGAGACATGTTCAAAAACACTAGTTTTTAAGGAGGGGTGTTAACACATTTTTACTTTTTTTAAATTTGTAAATTGCGAAAAAACTATACCTCAATGATATAATATTTTGACGTAAACCTATGTAAAATGTTCCGGGGAATCGATTGGCGCCAAGAAAACTGCAAAATTCGTAATAGTTTTGAAGTTATAGTCGGATTTAAATTCTCGATATTTTTGACTTTATCAGAAATTTTCTCGATAACTATTTATCGTAGAGCACTAATCTTTTTTGTATATGATAGAAAATTAAATTTTCTATCTAACATTGCCAAACATAAGAGGTTATCACCACTAGGTCCGGAGTTATTGGCAATAAACTTTTCCTGGTACCAAAAATCGACAAAAATCTCGACAAAAATTAAAAAAAAATCAACTTTAAAATTCATACATATAACGTTTTTTACATTTCTAGAGTTCTTAAACACTCAAAAAATGCATTAAACGTTATTGGGTCAAATTTAAAAAAATACGAATTTTTTTGACTGCTTGAAAGTGAGCGGTTGTAAAAAGGTTAAAATACGGTACGATGCATAGTTTTTGAGATATCAATGCCTAGTATGAATAAGATGCAGCAAAAGCTTTTACTATGGTCTTGTCTATTTCTTTCTCATAAAATCTAAATTACGTCTATCTTTTACTATTACAAATAGAAGCATTTACTTATAAATTACAATAAGCAGAGTTCCAGTTGATAAGTAATAATAATAACGCACAACACTAGATTGCTATTAAAAATAGGTACTTTCTTAAATCTAATACCAGATAAAAGATAGAAGAAATTTCCTTTCACTTTTTCAAAAATTTGTTTTACTTTGAACATGCGAAAATACCTACTCAAGAACGAAAAAGCTGTTAAAATGCTTTCTATTAATCTAAATTTTTGAAATAAAAGATTCGATCCATAAATATCATTAAAGTTGTATTTAAAAAGGGTTGCTTCATATGCAAGTTCATTAAAATTGCCTCATTCCGTGGCAGCGTTTTCCCTGGAGAAGAAATCTAACCGAGTTCGGTGCCAAACCCTTGGCGTGTTCAAAACGCAATAATTTGTTTTTTGCGTCGCGAATCCGGGATGATTGTTGAGGGGGACTTGGGGCATGACTGCGAATGTTTATTGTTCGTCTTAAATTTTTCATGTCGCGTATCTAGCGATCGGACGGCTCCAGATCCGTGGGGGGTTGGGGGAGGATAATTCATGTCACTTAACAACATCGACGGGGCTTTACGTTGGCAGTTTTATTGGAGCTCCAAATTGGATCGAGGCAACGTGTCGTTGGACGGGTGCACTCCCCGCACTGTAGAATTAACACCGTATCATTGATCACCCGGACTAATAATCCACTAATTTGTCCCGCACAGGCTAATAGAAATTGTCAATCCGAGGAGCGACTATTTCCGATACGGATACGGCTCCGGGACGGTCTGCATCTGATTTACGGCGAAAACACGATGAGAAAACACGCAATAAAGACCCCGGGAGACGGCCTTCCCGGGTACATAGCGTGGTGATTAAATGGCGACACGCCGGGACTGACGTTACGATAATCTTTAGGTCACACAAGGCGCAATCGGCGGCCCTATGCTTTCCCATTTTGGTTTGCTACGACTCATACTTGGCTACTGGACGCTACTTCTAACACCACAGCTTCAGCTTCTACTGTTTTATTTGCTTCTAAGTCTTTCCAAATACATACTTAATTTATCATGAAACAAATTATTTAACACACTATTGACATTGGATTAGCACTGCGAAATATATTTGGCGGCTAACGGAAAATAAAATTAAGCGTAAATAACAAAAATTAACATGCTACTAAAGTCTTTTTTTAATGGGAGACGCAGTTGATTTTGAGAATTATGTTTTGATGGACGCTGACTACATGGGTGCATCGGGGCGGATGTACCCATTAAAATTTTTTAATGGGTGCGGGGCACCCAGTGAAAAATGAAAACAACGTACTTTTTTTACGGTAAAAAAATTATAGTAATAACTCTTAATAATATTTGGAACCTTTTCTTAGTAAGGTTGCATTCTTTAAAGTTACTTTTAATGTCAAAGAAGTCTAAATATTTTATTTTTCTATTTTCCCCTTCGAGAAAAAAACTTCCGCGTATTTACGAATATTGATGTGGAGACGAAATATGTCATTAACTTTTTTATAGTCCAATAGCTCTAAACTGTTGAGCAAAGTTTTACAAAAGAATTAAAGGAATTGATTGTTTCTAAACATTGTGTAATCTTCATCGAAATGAAAAAAGCATTTTTTTTACCAATACTGACTAATTTTCGAGACCTTGTATTTATCTTTTATATACCCTAATTTTACTCATCTTAAATTGCATTAACGAAAAATTGATACTCCCCAAGCTATATTTAGCACTATATTTACGAACATTCATGCAAATTTTCAAAAAAAAGTCATTTTTTTTTAATTGTTTCCGAATTCTTTTTTCAAAAACTGTGTTTTCTAAAACTCAACAACTTGAAGATTTTACCACTTTAAACATGCATGTACTATTTTCTTTACACTTTTTATTACATATGTTATTCATTGATTTTTTTTCTTTTGTACTATACAAAAAATTATATTGTTTTTAAATTTTCTAAATATTAAATACAATAAATTCAGCAAACATAGAGAAGAAGAAGTTGTTTTTTCGTGTAAATATTCTCAAGTCGTGCAAGTTATATCAATTTTTTGTTTATACACCCATTGAAAATATAAAAAGTCGACGCCTACTACTCATTAGTACTACTGTACTACTCATTCAATTTTTAAAATTGAGATATTGAAATTGATTTCTGTAATTTTTTTCTGTATATAACATCTGGTAACCTTTGGGTGTAAAAAAAAGACTGAAAAATCATAGAAGATGAAAATCATTCTTTCGCAGGTTTTGTCGTAGTTTTTTGAATTTTGTATAAGGCCATCCGCTCATTTTAGATGGATTTTTACTACTGCGTTAACAAAAAAATATAATACTTATCACTGGTCAATAGTCATAGTATGTAAATGAAAGTAAGATATTTTATATTCAAAACTGTACCATTCATGGTACAGTAGCAAACAAATAAAACCGCAAAGCCAAAAACTTTGTGACGAATTAAAATAACCATCTGCTTGCTTATGAAAAGACTGCACATTTTATTGTTTAAAGTCATTCCGATTGGCATTTTTAGTTTTTGTCGCATTACGATGAAATCGATGTTCAAATAAATAACTACCGTGACCATAAAATGTATTATTGAAAGTCGGCATTTGAAAAAGCGCTAAGAATTTTAATATAAAAAATAAATTGTTTCAAAATCATTATTTTTAACATAGTAAAACACATTTATACCAATTATTAAAAATACAATAAAACAGTCTGTTGGTAAAAGCAAACAATAATTCAATTTTTTGCAATTTAATTAACCAATTGACACAAAATTGCACTTATTTACTTTTTTTGAACTAAATTATTATTAATTTCAACCCATTATAATTTTTGATACTAATGGAAATTACCACCAAGCTAAAATAAATTTTGTCGCGATAATTATACCAATTTTATTTCTTTAATGTACTTTATTGAGAACCAAACCGTAGAATTTTCAAGTTTAAGGTAATCAATTTGTAAGCATCCTCTTTATTGTTGAGCTCATTTTTAAGTTTTTACACACAATAACTGAAATAATAAAGCAAGAAAATTATATCAAACAGTTGAAACCCGACATGAATGGATCGTTAATCAAGCTTGAAGCATTATCTTAAGAACCAAACAACCGGATACACACTATTTATAAAATTTTTATAACCCACGAATTTTATTATTTTTCGTTACAAAAATCAGTCAGACGAAGTTCTCACCGCCGCGCCGGCCAACAAACAATGGATTTTTTCGTTTCTCTCGATGGGAACGCGTAGTACTTCCTGGAGGCATATTATTGGTAAAAATGGTAAAAATTCGAATCGCGTGCTCAGATGGTAGAGGCACGCGAAGTCAGCAACAACAGCATCAGTTGTCAGTCAAGCTGTATCGGCGGCCGTCGTCATTCGGTTTTTCGCACATGTTTCTGGCGGTGGTCATGTCGAGATGGTGACGGCCGATTGCAGGATTGACGAGCCGGCCGCATGCGAAAAGTTGATACACTCACAGCAGCCCAGAAAAAACGCCAATAGCTCTGCAAATGGGTCTGGCTAAGACGTCGTGGGTGGTAGGCGACGAGATCAGCTATGATCCAATATTTATAACTGCAGATATTCTTTGACGGACGCGTTCTTGGCCTTGCTGCTTGTCATACCTTCCATAACTCTTCTTACCAGGACTAATCAACAATCTACAGGCTGCTCCTAAACCCCACTAAAGTATTGGGAGTTCTAACAATGTTAGGTTCTGCCACCGGAAATGGATATCAACTAAATTATGTTTTTTAATGCGTTTTTGGAGTATTCAAGTGATTTTAAGAGAGTTTTTATTAGCCTTTCCTATACCTAAGTTTAACCGTTTTTGAAATATTTAGACATTTTTTTTGGCTTTTTTGAATAGGAAGATTCCTATGCAAAAATTGTTAACTCTACCATTTTTTATTATGTTGAAACCGTATTTGGGTATACAAGCGAGAAAAGTTAGATCTTTCCTTTGATGTATTCATAATTGAAAAAATAATTAACAAACCGACAGAATGAAACACTCCAATTTTTTCTTCACTAAATGGAGGAAAATTTCATTCTCTATACCTATGTTTGATACTTTTTAAGTTATATAGTAATTTCTTTTGATATTGTGAGACATTCATTAGTCATAGATACTTTACCATAGGTTGTTTAAACAAATATAATTTGTATTTTTTTTCAGTGAGAAATATTCTTCTATTGTAAAAAAGTCAGAATAACTTGGAAATCATTAAATTTAGGTATAGCGAATATTAATACAGATCGATGAGGAATTAAATTCTCTTTCATTTAGTAAAGAAAAAATTGGGGCCTTCCGTTTGAAAAAATTCAGTTACGGGTATTTGTAGTTTCCCAAACGTAACCTTAAAGTTTTGAGGTTTTTTAATTATTTTTCCAATTATAAATACACGAAAGAAAAGATCTAACCTTCCTTTTTTATATGCCCAAATACGATTTTAAAATAACTAAAAATGCTAGTGTTATCGATTTTTGGAGAGGATGATGCAAATTAAAAAAAATTCAAAAAGTCTAAACATCTCAAAAACGGTTAAATTTAGGTATAGAGAAGTCTGATAAAAACTCTCTCAAAATCACTTGAGTAGGTACAAAACCAAATAAAAAACATAACTTTCTATTTAAAATACCCATTTCCGGTGTAATCGAAAAAATATTTTCATTGAGTAGGATCTAAATGATTATGGCTTTAATCAAAATTTTACATAAATATCACTGTTAAAACTCCTAATATAGTCCAGTCAGTAAGGGCCAAAAAAGGCCTTTGTCTTACAAAAGGTGGGGTAGTAGTAATTTTTTAATATGTTGTTAAGGTCTAAGCCTTGACAAAAAATCCAAGTTTTCGACCTTGGGGGGGGGACCGTTCGAACTGCCATCTTGAATAAAAGGTACAAAAAAGCGGTTTTTCTTACCAAATTCACCGTCGAAAATGGGGAGTTTTACTATTTTTTGAGAAAAATGTTCATATTTCCGCCGCTGTAACTTGTTACACATTAGACTTACAAAAAAATGTTGATACAAAAAATGTGAGGAATTTTGTTTTCTTTAACTTTTATTTAAAGACTTTTGCCGTAGAATCAAACGCTGTGGAGTTATTTTGGAAAAACCTATTTTTCATACCTTTCATCCAAGATGGCGGCTCGAGCGGTCCTCCGCCAAAGTCAAAAAATTGGATTTTTTGTCAATGTCTAGGCCTTAACGCATATTAAAAAATTACTACCCCACCTTTTGTAAACACCCTACCGACTGCACTAATACTTCTAATGTGGGGTTTAGCCGCAACAGCCTGTATATCTTACTTTTCACGTTTACTTCCTTGAGAGAAGGTTTGAAGCAAGCTTGATTTATGGTCATTTTAATAGTTGATTCTAATAGCTATTAATCTTAGTCAACTTCAAACAACTGTAAAACGACTAGGTAAAAAAAGTAAAACATACATTATTTTTAAAAAGTATTTTTATTTTCTAAATTCTGCCGCTTCTATATCGAGTGATCCTCGTACGCAACTGGCCTGTCATTTCTTGTGATTGGTCCGTTAAATTACAATTCAGTTTTCTGATAAATCGGTCGGCTTTTGATGCATGCTTTGGTGGCTGCGACACGAATAGATATTGCTCATTTAAAGTCGTTTTAAATTCGTTTCAATTATAAAAAGATTTTTAATTGCTAAGTCTATTAAGTGGTTTTTCTCCTCCAGGTATTTATTTTTTCAGTAGCGGTAGATTTGAGCTTTGGTCTTTGACTCGTATAATTTCTAAATCATACGAAGACGTATTATGACTTTTGATTACGTTTGTTGAAGCCATAAAAATGTGTAACGGCTCTAATTATAGTTTACTTTGTATTCTAAATATAATCCGTTTATATGCACACGTTTATTGTTCAATTTTAATTGCTGGAATTTTTTTGAGTCAAAACAAAGATGTTGAAAATGATAAATTACAAAAATAGGTTGACAATGAGAAAGCTTTGATGTCTCATTTTGACAAAAATGTTTTATAATGCCGTGCGAGGAATTCATATGCATGAACAGGTTCGAGGCAATCGACCATGTCGCTAAATATATGAAACATATTCTTTTTGAATTTTTATATTTAGCTTTTAATTTTTATAATTAAAGGGTTTGCGCGTTCCATATGTTAAGTGATCGTGAACGTGTTCTAAGGAAGTTACGGATTACTTAACGTATAATTAAAATTATTGTTGGCATCTCTTGAGCAACATTTGTTGGAATGTTGTGTTGTATAGGTAGAATGTTTTATGCCAAAAATTGAGTTATTGTTTTTCAGTTTCTTGTAAATTTATGTAAAATTATGTATGGCAAAGACGTTATCGTCAAATTAAAACGGCCTATTTTGTTTATCCATTGATTAAGGAGTGTCGATCAACATTTTCTCACATCCGAGTGTTTTATTTCTGAAGCGTTCGCTGTTACAAATTTCATGATCATAATTCGGTGGTCGCTGTGTTCCGCTTGATTGACAGGTCGAGCTGGTGTCCTAGACAGGCCTTGAACTGAAAAGTAAGGTAAAAGCCGCGCCTTTGGCTCGTGATAGTATGCAAGCGTTGCGAGGAGTCTAATAATAACAGGAAAAATTTAGGTATTTTATTGTTTTTTTCTTCGAATTTCTCGTTTTATTTGCGTAAGACAGCGGGTTGTGGAAACCCTCCAGGTAGGCAGAGATAAGGGATGAATGTCGTGATATCTAGATGTAAGTCCCAGGTGAGTGGCGCCTTCTTTGATTTAGTAGTGACGTGCCGGAAACGTCCCCGGACCATGGTTTATGTGGACACCAAGGGGACGTCGCGACAATGAGAATCGCTCTTTGCAGATTTATTCGCTGTGGTGGTCTCCTGGCTGCCAATCTTACCAAAACTTTTTTATTTTTAATGGACATTGGAGATTTTTCAGTCGTTGGGGAGCTATTCGCCGGATTCACCGTTTATTTTTAAGCGAGTAAAATAATTTTATAACTCTTCGAACAATGTGGTGTGGTGTTTTATTGTTGTTAATTTGCCGCACTCGTCATTCCCACAACGCCTTTTATTAGTTATTTAATAACCCCTATCAAAAATCTGAAAGGATAAATCCATTACAGCTTCACCTTCTTGGAAATTAGCGACACTGTCAGTTAATAAACGAAGATGACTGCTATCTTTCGATCTGGTTCGCAGACTCAGTTAAAAACTGATTTATAGACCATAACTTTTATGACAGAGTGACATGTACCATTATTTTTTTGTTGGGGCCTCGCCACAATTCATTGTGACATAAACATTGCTTGAATTTATGGCAGGCGTTTAATTTAAACCAGTTTATGATCATTTAACAACCCTTCGTCTTGTAATAACAGTATGTCCGACTAATTCCAACTAAACAGTCTAAATGGATTTACAAGTTCAAACAACCACCACTGGCCAAGTTCACCATAAGCTCATGATAAATTTTCATTTTATTTTATTGAATCAAAATAAATGAATCTAGCTTCTTTATATTTATAAAAAAATAATTAAAAAATAAAATAAAAACTGTTTCTCTTCTTCTCACATATCTAGAAAGAAAAGACTTTACAGAAAAAAAATGGCATCATAGCAAAACGTATATTACTTATGAAAAATTAGAAAATTGTCTATTTTATACTCTGAAAACGTACTACAGATAAAAAGTAAGAGACCGCTTTTGTAATTGAAACTAATATTTTGACTATGCAATTTTAGGTTTAAAAATTTCATAGGTAATATATTTTGTGATATTATACCTATAATAGATGAAATTAAATGAGAGTAATTTTTATTACAGTTATACTTATTTGATTTTTATTTTGTTTTATAAGTTTGCAAAAACATGACAGTAGTAGTAAAAAATCTGTTGGCAAACCTGTTATAGAATGTAACTACAGCTGAAATTGCAGCAACTTCTTTCATAAACAAAATTATTTTTTTAAGGATAAAATATTTAGAATAATCTATTATTCTTCAGTTATTTAGCAATTATTGAACCTTAAATTACAGGTAAAATTTTAAAATTTATATAACAATTACATTATTTTATACAACAATTACATTATTTGCGATACTTCTAGAAAGGCTAGAAGCCGTTTTTTAATGTGACATTAGCAAAATATTTACAAATTCTCACAAAATTATTGTAGTTGATTAATTATTTTATTTTTGGTTATAGATTGATTCATATAGAATTATACAGGGTGCGCCAGAACTCGCGCCCCAGAGAAAAATGCCATATAAGGTAAGATACCAGAAACATGTAAAAAATGTTAAAAAAAATTTATCTATAAAAATTTCGAAGTTATGAGAGTTTAAAGTTTGCACTTTGACTATTTATTTCTGATGGAAAAATAATTTTCAAAGTTTTTTTGCTACAGGCTATTAGAAGAGGAAACAAGGAAGCTGTATCCTAAATTGTAACTCTGTTCAATGTTATTTGTGGCTTTTATTGTCAAAATTTTTGTCCCTTTATTAAATAATTAAAAAAAAAATACAAGATTATCAGTATCATTAAATAGATATAAAAAAATGTGAAATGTCAAAAAATAAATGTCAATTTTTTTTGACAGATAGAATTTTTTAAACATTTTTTTCATGTTCCTGGTATCATATCTTACTTGAAATTTTTCTCTGGGACGCGAGTTCTGGCGCACCTGTAGAAGTTGTAATTTTTTTAAGTAGGAGTATTTTTTTATCTGAAAAGTGTTTTTTTTATTGTGTACCGTTTTCTTATTTTTATAAATCGTTTAATCATTACATACATATTTAAAAAAATGGAACAAAAGAAAATATTTTTTGGCAAACCTGTTATAGAATGAAACTACACCTGAAATCGCAGCAACTTCTTTCATAAACAAAATTATTTTCTTTAAGGATAAAATATTTAGAAAAATCTATTATTTTTCAGTTATTTAGCAATTCTTGAACCTTCAATTAGAGGTAAAATTTTTAAATTTATATAACAATTACATTATTTTATACAACAATTACATTATTTGCGATACTTTTAGAAAAGCTAGAAGCCGTTTTTTAATGTGACATTAGCAAAATATTTAAAAATTCTCACAAAATTATTGTAGTTGATTAATTATTTTATTTTTGGTTATAGATTGATTCATATAGAATTATAGAAGTTGTAATTTTTTTAAGTAGGTGTATTTTTTTATCTGAAAATTGTTTTTTTTATTGTGTACCGTTTTCTTATTTTCATAAATCGTTTAATCATTACATACATATTTAAAAAAATGGAACAAAAGAAAATATTTTTTGAACACATTTGATAGGTATCACTCTGTGGGTATACAGGATAATAAAGTATGGAAGCAAGCCTCTAGAAAATAATAATTAATATAAATTAAAGTAATACATAAAATCTGATCGTATTTTGAAAATGAGTTATGCGTTTTTTCTTTTTGTCAAAATGGCAAGTTTTGTAAAAAAATGTTTTAATAAAAATTAAATGTAAAGTAGATAGTTGCAATCCTTAGATCATAACCTTAACGAGAAAAAAGGTTTTGTAGTAAATTAATATTTAAAAAAATTTTTTTTTTTGTAGAATTCAAAAAGAAAATTTGTCAAAATTTTATCGTTGTTGTTTTAAATAAATAGTTTAAGGAAAAAAACGTTTGGTTTCATTTATTCACCTGATATATTAATTATTTAAAAAAGAGGTGGCAAATTGAACGTAAATATTTGGCTGGAGAATTTTCTTCAACATTTAAATATTTTCCTTTTTCGTGTGTCGAAATAAATTTTGCGTGTGGTGAGAAGGGACGCACGAGCGAACATTTCTCGAAATCAGCTTCCATATGCAAAGCAGGGAAAACGACCAAAGATGAGAGATGAGTAAACGACAGTGATGATGAAACATGGTTTGCGTCTTAATCTCATCAAACATTAACGGGGCGCAAGAGGTCGCGTCGCTTAATGCCGAAATCGGTTTGTTAAAGAAAATTTCCTCTTCCCGAATAAATCATAAATTATTGAAAAGAAGAAAAGTCAGCTACCGGCAGAATATTGGCATAAATCGTTAATTTGACCGCATCTGACCCGACTTGTTGTAAACAAACATACGGTAAATCAATTACTTATACGGCGATTCCGCGTAGTAAACTGCAATTAGAATGCAAACAGCGAAGCCAAACTACATAACAAGACAATATGAAGGAGTGCCGTATGCAAATATCATAACAAAAATATGTCATTCATATTTTCGCACGCTGGCTTGGCATACCGGAGCGTTATTACCATCGCCTGAGCCCCATGCAAATATGAATGAATTAACCTGCGAATGTTGGTAATCACTGATGGTAGGTACACATCTGAATTCCACACACACCGCCCATGTTCGTGCATATTAAGTCACGCAAATCATGTCATGTGTGGTTCATTTTGATCGCTTTTTGTAAACTTATCGAACACGTCTTCATCGCTCATTCCAATTTTCAAATACTGCGTTGTAATCAATTTAACAGGGAAATTGCGACATCCAACTGCTATATCATCGCAATTTGCATAAATTTACGCTAATAGCGGAGTACATCAGGTGGGTGAGTGATTGAGGTATCGGGACACGGTATGGGCATGTCCGCATAAACTGTCATCCCCAACCGAGGAAAAGCTCTACATTTTGCTCATATCCAGCCGAGCTTCTACTACCAACCTGCTTGATCAGCACTGATTAAACCAGAATTGTTACACAGATTGCTTCTGCAGCTTTAATTAATTAATTTTAGAGAATGATAAACGCGGCGTTTAGTATGGGACCCCGCGGAGACAACACACATTCACGTGCCGCTTCAAAATACTTTAGATGATTATCAAAAAATCATTAGACGATAGTTTCTCTACAGTATGTCCCCGGATTGCGTTTACAAGAGGAAAAAAAAATTTATCTTTGATTTTACGCCAAAACTGCAAAGGAAAAAAGTTTTTGCTTTACTCGAAACCAGCAAATCTGTAATTAAAACCTCATTCAGGGCCGTACCCAAGGGGGGGGGGGGGTTTAGGGGGTTCAAGTGCTGAGCACTTTGTTATAAGTGTTAAAAATTTAGTTTTTTTATTTTAATGAGTTGATTTTAAATTTTTGTGAATTAATTTTTCATGTGTTAATTATACAGTGTTTCATTTTTATTGTTAGGTACAAATTTAAATAGTTAATAGAATATTAAATTTTAAGATAAAAGTGTTTTGAAAAATGCTATGAAAAGGAGCTACACCCCCTAAAAAAGGTACGTTTTTTAAAGGGTTTTTCCTAATATTTCAGAATAGATACAATTACAAAATTTGGTACCTTTATATGTACACCTAAACAAATGCCAAATAACAAAATTTTTAATCAGGGGCGTCCTAAACGGGAAAACAAATTTAATTTTTAATTTTTATGCTGTTTATGGTCTGTAACATAAATTTTTAAACCGATTTTTACCAAAAATCCGTAAATTGTATCGGAAAAACACAAAAGACCTTCTTTTATGAAAAACTATGAAATTTTGTTGCTGAAAGTGGCAAGAAACCACAGGCAAAATAGTTAGAGTAAATTTTTACCCTAATCCCATCTAGTTTAGGAAGCACCTAATTAAAAAAAATTACATTTTATTTGTCTACTGGTTTAGGTGTATAAAAGTTATCATCTGTAGCAAATTTTGAAATTTTTTTCTAAAATGATTTTGGAAATATAGAAAAAAAACCTTTAAAAGACGCACCCCTTGCGTAGCATTTTTCGATATATGTTCATAGAAAATTTTTGTTTTAAAAATGAATATTCATCTCCTGTTTAAATTTGTAACAATAAAAAGTATTACATTTTTTTTAAATTTTTTGTTACTTTTGTGAGTTAATATGTATTTTTTTATGTTTAATTAGGATCTCTTATTTCAATTTAAAATAAAAACGTGTACTTAGAGATTTTTGCTTTTTAATCCGTCTTCTTTCATTTCATTTTCATGGACCAACAAGAACCCCCCCCCCCCCTCCCGAAATAAAATTCTGGTTACGGCCCTGACTTCATTAATCTAATTCAGTAGAAAGAAAAGTTAATTTTTCTCTTGATTTTTAAGTCCTATCAGATTGGTGGTTTTATTATTTTGACAATGATGTCACTGTGACAAATGAGTTTACGCAAGTAAAATAACAAAAATGTTTGTGAAAAACATAATTTTAATAAACAGCAACTCAAAGAAACTAAAGTTATTTTTAATAAGAACTATCATTGTTCAATTAATAAATTAATTGTCAAAGTGACATATAGTTATCACATAATTAAAACCGCCAATGTGATAAGACTAAAAATCAAGAGAAAAATTAACTTTTCTTTTCACTTAATCAGAATAATGAAGTTTTAAGTACAGATTTGCTCGTTTCAGGTGAAGCAAAAAATGTTTTTCTTTTGTAGTTATGTCCTAAAATCAAAGAAAAAAAATTTTTTCTTCCTGTAAACTCAGTTTACAAGGTGATTCTTTTAAGGCCTACATTAGAAACTTTTTAACTTATAATGCAGATAGGAATTTGAAATGGTAACCTCTTATTTTTATTGCATTTTTAAATTCTCTTTTACAAACTGAGTAAAATGTACCTAGTTGTTAGTACTTATCTGTCATAGTTTTTGACATATGTCAATTTTTTGGTCAAGATTTTTATCTGCAGTTCATTTAAAACATCACAGCTCTTGAATTCTTTGCGATAAGTAAATAATTTTTTTTGCATTCGTTAACCAAAGGTTCGAAGAGTTTTCTAAAATTTTCAAAATTGTCAACTATCAAATTATGATTTTTTGAAAATGACAATTAACAAACAGCTATAATTCAGTTTTTTCAAATAAAATGACCCTATTTTCTCAACGGTAATCGAAAGTACATCGATTTGTAGAAGGACTTTTATCAAGATGTCCTATACCTATTTATTACAGTTTCTGAAATAATCACGAAAAACGTGTTTTTGTTTTTTATTTTTATAGTTAATCACGTAGACTTTGAAAAATGATCAACACGTATTAAAGATTTTATCTACACAACACCAATCCGGAATTACAGAGAATTGAAGCAAGAATTGAGGCGATATTTAATAATTTTCAACCCAATGAACGAATGAAATAATGAAAGCCACTCAATCAGTTCACCATCGAGTTTTGGACTGTTTGAAAATGGTAAACATATCGAACATTTGTTTTAATAATGGCATATCTTTATTGTATTTTTCCAAACCTACGTGATTAATTATAAAAATAAAAAACAAAAACATGTGTGATTATTTTAAAAACTGTAAAAGGTATAGGACATTTTAATAAAAGTCTTTCTAGAAATTGATGTACTTTTGATTGCCGTTGAGAAAATAGTAATTTTATTTGAAAAAACTGAGTTATAGCTGTTTGTTTATCATCAATAAAAAATTCTAGAACTCTTCAAACCTTTGGTTATCGAATGCAAAAAAAATATTCACTTATCGCAAAGGGTTCAAGAGCTAAAAATTTTGACTAAAAAATTGACAAATGTCAAAAACTATGACAGAGAAGTACTAACAAATAGGCACATTTTACTCAGTTTAAAGAGGAGAATTCAAAAATGCAATAAAAATAAGTAGTTACCATTTAAAATTTCAAAGTTGGGGCCAATAATTTAGTTGAACTCAGACTGGTCCATTTGGGTTGTGTAAAAAGTTTCTAATGTAGGCCCTAAAAGAATCACTTTGTATATCTGACGGACTTAAAAACTGATCCTTTTAATTTATTATTTGCTTTGTCTTGGAGAATCACTTTAGTGTGTTTAAGATATTTATAGAAGAAGCATCGTGGGAATGGTCGTTTTGTTCGATCAAAAGTGCGTGTGCAACCATTGTGTCGCATGCAGAACGCTATCAGTGATCACACTATCTCCAGATCGTGTCTTCTTCATTCCAAAGCTTAGCACACAATAATTATAGTGGTCTATCGAAGAACCATCGATGGAATTACACTGTAGACACTCCTCTGTCATTACCATAGATAACGTGCGAAATAATTAATTATGCGAAATTCAAATTATGAGTCTTCCAAACGTAGAGTAAAAAAATGGTGCTATCCAATCTAGACCATAATAAGCCGCGTCATTCACCAGCTTATTAATTTTATTAAGTCAATTTGATACGTTTTCAACTTTTAATAAACTCTTAATGTCCTGCATACCGAGAAATGTGGGACAAAAATGATGCAGGGTTCTAAGAAGGGCTACTGTACCGTAAATTTTCTAACCGAGATATAATAACCGTGCATAATAAATATACTTGCTATGACTTGACAATTGATAATTGCAAATGAGCAAAAATGCATCTCTGTACTAATGTAATTCTGCAGTTACCAGCGTTTCTAGGAAAATTCCCAGCATTAAATAATATCCATTTAGAATATAAATGGTCTTCGCTTACTGGGAGACTTTTGCTTTTTATTTTATTGTTGACTTACTGGAAGTCTCTTTACAACATTAAAATTACAAGAAAATGCATTAATACAGGTGTTTCCAAAGTCAACAGGAATGCCAACGGCCTTTTCGTTTTTTACTTTTCAAAAAAGACCATGACACAAATTCTGCTAATTTATTCCCCAGTTTAATTTTTTTCCGAAAGCCAACTATGAAAGCGAGCCTAAATTTTGTCTATTTTAAATTTTTGGTGAAAACCAGAGAATTTTATTTCGATAGCACCAAAAATAATCACTAAAGATGATATATTTTTTCTAAATGGAAACATTATTAACATCAAAATACATAACATAAATGAACACAACATAGAATTTTTTCGTTTTTTTTTTCTCAAGACAGAATGTAGCAATGATGTAAACTGATAGGAAGATATGTATTTCAAAGTATTAATTTTATACAATTTAAAAATGTAATAACAGTTGTTAAAAAATTAAAAAAATATATAAATTCTTACTATCCGTACTGAGAAGGTCCTAATTTTAAATTCTCTTTTATAATTCATTTTTGTTAAAATATTTAAAATTGTAGCTTTGAATGGCATATTTTATTCTAACATAAGAAATTATGAACTTTTTAAAAATTGGTTAACATGAATGAATGGACCGAATAGTTGCACAAAGTGCAGGAAAGTAACAATTTGCGAGGTTAAAATTCGGAATCAAACGGAAACAATTGATTCGAGAGCCCCTGCAAAATTAACATAAACAATGGCAGAGTCACTGCCCGCCGTGAAGATGTCCTGTATCAAAAAGGAAAGTTATTTCACGGTCGAAAGGATTTGGCGCATTAGCGAGACCTTCCAATATGTTGTGTGCAGGTGTTTTATGCAATGCAACATCACGTTGTAATCCTCACTTGCGAAACCCAAAAATGCAGACTTTGGAGACAGTGTGTTGGTAATGAATTGGGGGTATTTTTACCAATGAGCGTCAAATCTAAAACTGAGATAGAGATTCGTGAGGAAAAAGAGTCCAGGCGTGGCTCGTAAATATGTCAAAATCGGTGTTGTTTTAAAATGGGAAACAATGAGCCAAGGAGATTTGTGTGTCTGTCTTTCAAGTCGCGTCACTGCAGCTGTCACCCTAAACACTGGCTTCGTAGAGACTATAGTTTTTAAGTCAATCTCGGCATTATTTTAAATATTTCGCTTCCATATTACCCTCCCTTTTACTGGAGCAATTTAGATAAAAATAAACTGACAACGAAAGCGTATTTTATGCCACCCCCGGGATGTTTTTTGTTCCGAAAGTAATTTTAAGTAAAACAATTAAGGCAGAAATACAGATATGCAGATGTTTCGAGCTAACTAAAGTAAAATCTGAGAAACGACACGTTCCTCGCGTTGTGTAATATTCGGTGTCAAAGATGGATGCTATTTTGGGTTTCCGTGGAATGCCGATTTCCCTATTTGTGCATTAAGCATTATCGATACATTTCCGCCACACAAGATTTTCGGGCTTGAATATTCATAAAATTCGTTTACAGGTGCATGTCGAGCCATGAGGAATTTGTAGCATTCAAGCTTCAATATCCGACCACAAATAAATAAATTTTTATTTCTCTTAATTAATTAAACTTTTTAATTTGGTTTCTTACCATTAAAAAATGCTTACACGTTTTAATCTATCTCTTTCTGTCCCCTATAAACTCGCTTGAAAAAAGTGATGGAAATTTGTGATATTGTGAATAAAAGTAAATTAAGATCAAATAAGAATGGATGTTTATTTACCTCTCCGTATCAAGATTATACGCTTAAAGTCACCTCTAAAAAATATATGAACGGAAATGTTCTTCCATTAAGAAGACTTTCGGGTGAACATTCAATTAATTCGGCGAGTTTTGATAAAGTTTACGTTTAAATCGACGTTATCTTTCTGTAATTAGTTATTGTAGCAAACCGATAAAATCTGGCGTTATTTTATCCCCATCACCCCCTTATTACGTAACAATTTAACGGATGTTTGTCATGTAGATTAAGATAACGCCGTTGAATATAATAACACATAATAGGCCGCATATAATTCAAAGTGTAAACAAGGCTGATTATATCGGATGCCTATTACGAGCATTAACTTATGGCGTAATTCGACTACAACCCAGATAAAAAGCAGGCGAAATGGGGTGTCCTAATCTTGCTAGATGAAAGAGGAATTTGAGAAGCGAATCGTGAATGGAGTGTTATATTGTTTGGGGAGTTTCAAAACTAAATTAACGATAAAAATCCAAGTTATTATCCTAATGTAAAGTGGATGGAGTTTCGATAAAAGAAATAATTGTGGCAGCTGTAAATCTTGCCTCGTTTCCGATACCTGTAGCTGTCGACGAGGCCCTCATATATTACCTGTGACATGTCTTGACATTAACGCATGTCAATCGAACGTGGTCCGAAAGACACTTACTACCTCAAAACACTATACACCCTCAGCATCACTTGCAAGAATTTTCTAAGGGCATCGTCACATTAAAATTTTTGGAAACCTCTTTTGATTTATGCCCTCGTTAAATGCAGGTAATAAACGTACTACGTAACAAAGGTTTTAGTTATAATAAAGTCCAAAAAAAAATAGGAGTTGTGCGATTTTTGACGTTTATGGTCGGGTCTAATAAAACTATAAATGTTTAAGGACACATCTTTATTTCGGACAAAAAATCTGACTTTGTAATGTTTAGTGCGAATTTGCTGGAGTTATAAAGTCCCGTCTTTGTCCGTAATAAATCATGTTATGTCGAGAAAGCGGGGTGAGTTCTGCCTCCGCTCAGGGGGAGGCTTCGCTTATTTACTGATAACTTCATGTCATGCTGATTAATGGAAATTTAATGCTAATTTTGGCTTAGTTAGCTCGTTTAATAAATAAGGTTACGTTCCATACAAAGCGCCTGCTTTAGATATTCTAATTTCCCAGTTATAGCATGAGCAAAATTTTAGTTATTTTGGTAAACAAACATTAATTGTTATGGTGCCATAAACTCTAAATTCTGAGAATTAAGCTCTGAAAAAAGGAAAATTTTGATGTTTAATAAAAATATTTCTCTTTGTGTTTGTGATGGCGGTCTGTAAATTCGATTAAAGATTTGTAAAACCTCCCATGTGAATCTTTTGGCACGGTCGCTAATAAATTAACAAGCATGTGCACCAGTGTGCTTATGAATGGAAACTGGAAGGGCATTTTGAAGCTACCAGACGCGAGAATGTGCCTCGTAATGCCGGCTGCCACTGTTCAACACCAATTCATAACAAAATTGGTTCAAGTAGCAGCAATAAATTTACAGAGGATATGATGAGAGGGCGGTTTTTTAATAACCTGTGTCACGGTACGTTTCTCAACGTGGTTTATTTCATCGCCGCTATATACCGTGCAAGATTACTGAGTTATTAACTGAGGCATATCTGTCAGTCCTCGACAAAAACATTCCCAAGGTAGGTAGGTAGGAAAAATATTATATCATTTTAATTTTCGGCTAGTTTGCCTCGCCACTGTTGCTGCTGATTTACAATCACTAGTGTAATATGCCGATTATTAACCTTTTAAAGGTTGGGAAACACATCATTAAATCTCATGAGGTGTAATAATATTGCTCCTCTTGGGCAAAATTACAAAAATACCGAGAATTTTCAAATTGTCAAGTTACGCATAATATTTTGATAAATTAGAATTCAATTGCTTTTGTAGCAGTTTTTCTTACTTCTGGGGGAGTGCTCCATTTCGACGATTTTAAATCAGATTCACACATTATTTCAATATTTTCTTTGATATTTCTGAAATGTCAGAAATCAAACGCCATTCGGATGGCCACGATTGGACCTTAACTTTGTTTTACTCAAATTTTTGACTGAAAATAATGTGATTGTGAATAAAATAGCATACAAACCCTTGTGCTACACATAGGCAGTCGGGGTAATGTCGGGGTAATTTACCACCTCGCTTATAATGTACTATTTCTTCTCACTCTTTGTCAAAAATTGTTATGTTATTTTTTGTCTTGGAATCTCGAATACTTTATGAATGATGCATTACAATTTTTGGCGAGATCATGTTTTCGTTATTTTTTGCAGGTGTGTGGGTCCACAAATATGATAGCTGTCTCATAGATTATAAGATAAATTTTGAATGTGATATTTTTTGTGTTTTTTATGGAATTCTGTCTGTGCGGCTTTGACTGTCTGTCGCCGAAATCTTCGATGAGTTATTTATGAAATATTTGAGTTGGACAGGAGTTAAATCATGTAAGGGTATTGTTTTTATGGTAATATAACCCATCGGTCTCCGCTTTAATAAAAACCGCATAAGCATCCAAACCATTTTTATTTATTGTTTTTAATATGACATTGATTAAGGACAGTATATCGTCGTTTTAATTAGAGACGAAAAGGCTGGCTGTAAATCAATGTTTTATTCCCACACTGTGTGTATTTAACCTATGAAATGAGGGAATTTTATAAATTCGGACGTTAAAAGCCAAACAAAAACCTGATTTAATTATGAGGTGTTTTAAAAGGGTTTCTGTTCACTTCGTTTTTCTTTTTTTCATAAAATCCGTTTTATCTATAATTCGAGTTCTGAACATCGCCTCTATAATGTTCCGATGAGCGGGTTAACTATAAATTAGGCATGTCCTGGCGTCTTATTACCTTATAACTCAAGACAAGGGTGTGGTAGAATCTAATTATCGCTTGAATCTATAAGCTTTGGCCGGTTGTTCCAACACGTACTCAGTCTTTCCACCAAAGTCTAATTATCACACTCGAAAAACATCTTATTTCCATCTTTTTGTGCTACATTTTTCATTGAAATTCGTACCTGGTTTTGTGGTTCAACTGGTGGAATGTTGATTTCTGGCAAATATCGTCACATGCATCGCTGATTTTTAAGAATATGGGAACCTGTTTTTAGTAATCGATTATTCGATTTTTTATTAAAGGTGCAACAATTGCATTGCATTGAAACCGGAACAACACATTTACACCGGAGATGACATCATTTACTGTCTTGCCACAAAATAAGTATAATTTATGACATTCTTCCGTCTATTTCAAAATAATCTGTTACCTGTCGAAAGATGTTCATTCAGCATATGTTGTTTCCGTTGGAAATTAAATCAAATTTATCATGTAAGCGTCACTGAACCGTAAACTTTTAGATTTAGGCTTCACCCTTTGTTTAAACAATAGTCGTTTTTCTAGTCGTGGAAATATTAGCGTTGGTAAAAGTTGTTAACGGGGAAAATGGTGTGGTCGTCGGTGGAATAAACGTTTATTAGAGGGTTTTCTTGAGAGCCTAGTTCCGGTTTGTGGTGGTCAGGCCACCTTAAACCAACACTTCCATGAAGGCGGAAACTTCTCTTAACTACACGCAAACTTCGGCCCTTTGACAATGACATTAACTTGATATCTAGCACTAATTAAGGACGAATTTCGTATAAACAGTTTCTATATGAAACAAAGTGGTTGATTGTTTGATAAAAATGACCGCACACACAGATGCAATTTTATTGAAGTAAGCATTTGAAAAATTGGCACGTATGGTCGGTACTTGTTTCCGATTTAAATTGGTTGATAAATAACCCGGCTAGGATTCCTGTCCGCGTTGGTGACACCGATACACAGGCGGACACCTGACGTCCTGCCCAAACCATTGCCTTATACCTGGCCGAGGATGTTGATGAACGACCGTCTGGCTCGGCCCGTCATTCGACACCTTAGATCGACTTAATTTTTAAAAGATGCCGTAAAGGAAACTACTTTTAGGCACTTAATAATTGTCCAATATCGTTATTTTTACGAAAAAAAAAATTTATTTTATCTATAGAGTCCAAAGAAGCAACTTTTCCCTACAAGAATTAAATACTATTAAAAGAGAACAAATTAAATGCTAAGTTCATTTGCTAAGTAAAAAGCAAATTAAATGCAATTAAAAGTCCATCGAATATTTTTGTTTTTAAGTAAAAAGTAGTTTGTGGGGGGTTTTCACTGGTGTGACCCAGAAAATGCCTTAAAAGATAAAAATTGGTTCCACTTTTTTACTTAGTAAGTCTTATTTTAATACATGTACCTAGCATTTAGATTATCTTACCTAGAATCTATATTTTAGAGTGGGTTACACCAACACTAGTTAAATTTAATCTCTGATTAAATCCATAGTAACCATTGTTATTATCATAGTTACAATTGTTCTTAATCAGAGATTAAATTTAACTAGTGTTGGTGCAAACCACCCTTAATTAGCAAATCAGTACTTATTACACTAGTTTAGACATTTTTTATATCTTAGCTGAAAGTTATAATTTTGTTATAGATTTTGAGGCACTGAATTCAAAAAAAATATTTAAATATGTAGGTACTAACTATCAAAAATATAAAAATCGACAAACAACAAATTAAAAATGAGTTATTCTACTTTTTTGGATCGGTTTTCCTTATAACAGTCCAACCATAATCTCCTACAATATTTTCATTGCAAAAACTTTTGTGCCGATTGTTGAAAAATCTTCAGATCTTGATGAAATTACTCGTCCTGTTTTTCACTCATGCTGCCTAAGTTTTTAGAGAAGAAGTCTAAATGCGAATCAATGAAATTGACACTTTTTTACTTAGTAAGTCTTATTTTAATACATGTACCTAGCATTTAGATTATTTTACCTAGAATCTATATTGTAATTAGCAAATCAGTACTTATTACACTAGTTTACACAATTTTTATACCTTAGTTGAAAGTTATAATTTTGTTATAGATTTTGAGGCACTGAATTCAAAAAAAGTATTTAAATATGTAGGTAGCTAACTAACAAAAATATAAAAATCGACAAACAACAAATTAAAAATGAGTTATTCTACTTTGTTTTTTCTACTTTTTTGGATCGGTTTTCCTTATAACAGTCCAACGATAATCTCCTATAATATTTTCATTGCCAAAACTTTTGTTCCGATTGTTGAAAAATCTTCAGATCTTGATGAAATTACTCGTCCTGTTTTTCACTCATGCTGCCTAAGTTTTTTTTAGAGAAGAAGTCCAAATGCGAGTCAATGAAATTATTTTAAGGCCCATTTAGACCCATCTGGTGATAATTTTGCAATAATTCAGCTACAATTTAAATTTTAAATAAATTTTAAATTCCTGCAGAAAGCAGGAAAATTTTGGTTCGTAACAAAAAAACTGTGAGGTGATAAGAAAATTTAATTTAATTTATTTTTGTTTAAATAAAGGTAAATAAACATAAAATAATAATTTGATTAAAGGTATATTCAACAAGTTATTATTTGTAATTATTTGCATTTTATTAGTAGCCTTATTAAAACAATTAATTAGATATTAAAAATAATACTTCTTGTTCGTGTTTTATTTGTATAACAGTTTTGCATTTGAAAAACATTAAAATACATACAATATGAACAAATGCAAAGCATATCCACCAAACACACTTGAGAAAATTTAATTTGCTCAAAAATCCCTACAAGAAAATAATTGGTTTTGTGGTTGTGTTTGTAAAAAGATTCTTTATTTAAAAATGGAAAATTATGCAGGATTGGTTGCTAAAGAGTGTATAATGAGGCATAATTATTCATTCTGTTCATTGTAACAGGCTTGAAATTCATATCTGGTGTTTTGACATAAATTTTTATTTTGTTTTGTTTATCTTTATGAGCTTGGCATTTCATTAAATTTGAGCTCATGTACCATGATAATGTTTTAATTAACGTTCTCGTTTTGTCTGCCATAAGTCCTCCGTAACGCGCAAATAATTTATGTGGAAAATATTCATAAATGTATCACGGTGCAAATCCGGTGTGTTTTCAAATGACAAGAATGGCGGAAACTGCGCATTCTGTTCTAAAAACTAGACAAAAAGTGCTCGTATGTTTGGTCAGTTTGCACACAGATGGCTGTATCGTGACTTTCACGGTGGGTAAAAAGCAAAAGGCGAACCAGAACACGTTCGACAGAACACACAGACCGCCGTTCGTTGCGGCTCCCCACTGTTTGTTTACAGAATCGATTTCGCTTTTCGCCCTTATTGAATAGTTTCCGCGGCTATTTTACTCATCCTTCCATTTTATTAATTCCCCACCATCGTTTGTATAGCATTTTCGGGCTTCTTTCCTTCAATTCTGGAAGCAGCACACGTACGTATAAATTTATTACAATTCAACCCGTTCCAAACTTAATTTCATTAGGCTGCATTGTTTAAAATTGAAAGCTGGGGGAGAGAGATTAGTTAATTTATCATGTAATTTGCTGAATTTCCCTATTTTACAGTAGAAGGGCTTTTGTACTCCTCAATCAAATTATGCCTCTAGCAGAAATATTACCCGGACTTGCCACTAACCCCTGATCCTTCTAGTCCACCCTCGTTCACCTCCTGTAAACTATTTTACTTACCTGAAAAGCTTATTTTTACCACCAAATCAATAAATAAGTCATTTGGTAACACTGGCTTACTTTTTCTGCACAACTGAAAATAAATTCTCTTACAATGTTCTCTCCTCTTCACTTTTTTACTTTCCTTATCCTATAAGGAAACTATTGTAATCGGCTGAAATTTGACCTACCCAGATTTTTACATTTCTAGACGAATTATTAACAGCATATCTCGAGAACGATAAAAGCTAGAAACTTGAAATTTGGTATGTAAGTTACTTGTAGCAAGGGGACATAGCACGAAACAATTGGTAAAAATCGGTCGCACCGTTTGGCCCCAAAGACCAAAAATCAAAATTATACGGTTGAAGATATAATAAAAAAAATTCATGGGGATAAAAATTATTCAGAATCTTCACCTTATTTCTTCTTTTTTTTACCTTTCCTCTTTACCTTATTAAACAGTAAAATGTGATAAAATAAAAATAGTAGTATCGAACCAGACTCGAACCCGTGGCAACTATGATCTATTATACTCGGATTTCCAACACCGTAAGGATCTTTCCAAATAAGTTGGATAAGGAAAGTCGTGTGATGTTCACACCAGATTTTTGTATAAATTGTTTGTCTTCTAGAAGCGTCATGATTTATTTACAATACATGTAAGACTATTTTTTTGAAATTTGTTTATGATTTTGAAAAATAACTATCAAAAAAGATTCCTATACTAAAAACTGAGTGTGAGTGAATTTTTTGTATTCAGTAAAGTGTATAAAAACAAAAATAACTTGTTTGGAGTAATAGACTTTTTTGTAGCAGTAGTGAATTGTTTTCGAATCCTGTTAATTCTTCCGACCCGGAAAAATGTCTCATTAATTTATTAATAGCTCGAAAAGTCGATTTGAAGATTTGGAGGTTTTGGTAGAGACCCAGTCAGGGCAGTTAGGCGTGTGCCGTAAATTCCCATGGTGTTGTAAATGAGACATTTGTTTACATAAAGCGCGTGTTTCTCGTATAAATATAAGGCTTCTGGCGAGATGACTAGTGTTGTGTTAAACGTTATTGCACCGCACTAAATAACAACTACCTTATACCAGCAATAACATGAGGGAAAAGGGGTTGGAGCTCTGTTATAACTTATATTGCTGCGGGGTGCCACAGTTATACCATGTCTTAATAACAGCAGCGGCGTCACAAGCGTGAGAAATTAAGCAGTTACAAGCATGCAATTTCACTACAAACATATCAAAACGTCAAACCGCAATAACCCACCGGAAAAAGCTTACACCTACACCCAGAGAGGTTAATGGGTGAAAGGGATATCTAATAATAAAACCATTACACAAAACACTAACGCTAATTGCTAATTATAATTATATACATATAATCATTCAGACGAATCCTACGATCTTTCAACTGCTATTACCGGCTATAAGCCATTTTATACTAACACCAAAAACTAATTAACGTAGATCCCTTGTCACACTTTCATATAATTTTGTTTGTAAAAGAAAAAATTAAATTGTTGACTTTGGCTCTTGATGCTTATAAGAAACGAAGTTTACAATTTATTAATTATCAAATATTTGGGGAACGCCGGTGAAAAAACCAGTTTAAACATCAAGAAATTTCGATCATATTAATTAAAACTAGATATTTATGAAAATAGCCCAGGTAAGCGCTAAATACAGTCCAAATGAGCAACTACAAGAGTTTTAAACCCGATGATATCATCGTTTACAGGCGCGTTTTGTATGGAGAATATTTTAAAATAAACGATTCCACATCCTTACAAGTGCAATAAAACAATTACTCGAGTGTAGCAACGAACGTATAATTGCGTAAAGAAGCCGAATAATGCAGGAAATTATGTGAAATGATATCGTGTGAAGCTGAAAACGGAAGGAAGGTGCTGGTGTATCATATTCGACGAAAGCTTCTCAAAATGTGAGAAACTCATCTTTAATTTCGGGTGGCTTGACCACAAACACTTGTATTTATGACTGAGAAATTCGGAGTCATAATAAAATTATATGTCGATGTATTTATCACCGTGGCTGTTTTACCAAGGTCGGGACAGCTTTACGGGATCTCCTCATAAATTTCATTTTAAATATGTAACCTGAGACTTTATGAATTTTCGTTAAATACCTTTCAGGAAATTTATCCGTCATAAGGGTTGTAAATTATACCAGTCGCTACGCTTTATGTTTTGTTTTTATGGTGTCACATCATATCAAATGAAAGCTCGTGTTTACATAAATCAGAAAAAGCTACTCATTTTTACTATTAGAACGATTATTGTTGGCAAAAATGTCAACTGATCGATTTAATTTAGAGCTTTCTGTTTAGATGGCGCAGTAAAATTGACTAAAAAGCAACTGTCTTGCTATAACTCAATATTTATTAGAAAAACGTTAACGTTACGCTATAAAGCCTTTATAGCTTTCCGTCCATTTTCTGCTTCCAACGCATGTGGAATGTAGCAGTGGAATAATATAAAAACCTCAAAACAGAAATAAGAAATACATCGTGAATAATTTCCCTGTAAACAGTTAGTGCATCTGCTTATATAATTGTCTGTGCTTGGGTTTATTTTTCGAGGATTGCAGCACCTCGATCTTGTAATAAACACATAAACAGTGGCTTGAGTGTGCATTGATTTGGCTAAAAATTAGCTTGAATTCATTATATCGCTATGCGGATTAGTGTTAGGTTGATTGAGTAAATTGTTCATCATGCTCATGCAATAATGTTTGCAGTGCGATGTATGTATTTAGTAACCTCTACTCTCTATACTAATGTACAAAGGGTTTAATCAGAGCCCGTGCAGTGAGCAAACAGACCATCACTCAGTCAAAACATCATAGCAATCGGTTTTGATTAGATTTTGCACCTCCCCGTGTCCGTTTAGTTTGATTATCAGTTCATCTCGCCGGTTTTCAAAATTACCAATTTCAAAGGGAGCTTGCATTCGAGCTAAACTGATTTAAACTGGTTCTTTTTATACATTTTTGTAAGTTTCATCTAATTAAGTCGAATGGGATCGTTGGGTTTTCTACGTCTTTTTACGTCTCTGGTCAGGTTACTGATTAGATCTTAATACGAGCAGAACGTTGTCGATTTTGTTATCTGTTTTAGCGATGTATTTTATTTGTGAAAGGTAGAGATTTTCGTTTATAACGTGAATGAATTGACTAAACAAACTGACGGTTCAATTGTATTTCAATTACATGTAGATCCACACAGATTTCATCGCAACAAGCTACATTTTAACGGAGCAATTCGACAAAAACGTTAATTATAATCATGCGAACTCTCCAATTTATTAACCGACATTTAACATTTTTCATTCACGTCCCACAAATAGCCACACATCAAAGCTTCACATTTATGTATGGTAGAAGATTTTATTTTTTCATAAGGGTTCAAAATGTTTTTCTATTCCTCCAAAAAAGTTCTAGTCTGAATTACAAAAATTACACTTTTTCCAAAAGTGAAGATTATGTCAAACAGCTTCAGAAATCAACAGATTTTTAACAAAGAAATTATAAAATTTGAAGCCAAAACCCACTTTAGAGCCGTAAAAAACACTAGACGACATTTTTTCAATTTTTTTCTTACATTGATAAAAATACCTCATACATATGTACCTAATTTTGTTAAATTTTGAAAATCTAAAAATGATCACTAAAATTCTTCATCACGTACGTAAGTTTTTTTTGTTATTTTTGTTTTCATATTAAAAGAGTGGTAGAAGTAAAAAAATATGTTACCATTTCTAATGTTAAATTACACAAAATGGAACACTATATTTTCAAGAATGTCGTTTGTCTCTTTTATGATGAGTAAAGTCTTCCCTTTTGCAGAAACCTCCAGAAGTCCCACATTGTCGAATCCCATTTATACCATTATACTTTTATACCTTTTTTCCATGACACTAATATCTTAATGAAAACGCACTTTTTATCACTTACAGTCCTTAAGTTTTATAAAATTGGAAAATGTACTTTTATAGAGACATTCGACAGCCAATTTTCCAATAGTTTTTAGATAAATATTATAGAATAATTTTTATTACTATTATTCCCAAGAAATCTGCGGACTACACTCTTTTAAAAAAATCAAGCAATTACATAATTATTTAATTTTTGTACAAAACTTCATTATGGATCACTTTTCAGAGGTCCTACAAAAATTCCTTCTCGGATTTTCCCATCACTTAGTTTAGGGCAATTTTGTCTTAGATGCAGAAAGTATTCATTTTCTTACTTGCTTGAACGGAAAATAAATTGATTTGCGATTACATATCAGTAGTAAAGGATGAAATTGCCATAATAATGCCATAGCTTAACGTTTATCAAAAAAAAATTAATTAAAGAATGTGACGCGTTTTTTATTTTTATTTTTACCAAAAATTATGCTTGTTAGTCAAATCATGAAATTAGTCCAAATTAATTTAAAGATTTAGTTATTTTTTTTAAATTGAGTTTTTAGAAAATTATTTAAGGAAGGGTGTAATTGTTGCCTCCAAAGAAAAAAATGGTGTTTTTTCTTTTGTTTTAAATTTTTCTTTTAAGTAGCTACAGTTGACTTGTATTTATTTACTTCTTCTTCGTAGTTTGAAATGGATTAATTCTTCATTCTTCATTTTTCTTACACGAGTGCACCGTTTTGTTGGGGGCTACCGAAGTCATCGCCAACAATATACTCATCAAGCTTCAACACATAATCGCCACTCATGTGGTGCATATTTATCGATATTATCCGGGGAGCCAGCGTGATTTGTCGAGGACCGCGGGTGCCCCCCAGGAGGCTCGTCTCACGGCAGGGGTCAACTTCCTCACACAGCGCCATACAGTTTATGGTTTATGTAATTACGAGGGACACCCTCATAATTTCAGTCGATCACTTCCGTTAGACAACATTCTGAATTAATGGGATGTGCTTTCTTTATTCGATAACTTGCAAATTTGCATAATTAATCACGAAATAACTTATAGCACAAATGTCGATTTATCGCCTTATTATCCTTTGACCTTATTAGCAGACTACTGCATTTAATCAAACGTAATTGAATGCTTTGTTTACGACTGCTTGTGCATTATGTTTCATAAATTTATTTATCTGCCGGTATGCCAACAGAAGCTAGTCACTGCTTTAATGCAAAATAATTGCTTTTAATTTCTTAATGGATTTATTTATTGTGCATTCATACGTTTGGATCGAGCAAATTATTATTATCAGGTTTTTGTGGGGAACATAGTCCTAGTTGTGAGAGTGTTGAGAGGATCAGATGTATGGCCAAGTGTGAAGAATTATTGTTATGCAGTGCTAATATATTCATACGAGAGGAGTCGTAGGTGGTTGGGTGTTGTTGTGGGTATTGTCTGGTGTTGTCTCATTGTCGCTCCAGACTGGCTCGTAGCTCTTGTGTTGTGTTTTGTATTTTTAACAGCGTCAGTGTAAACAGAGTATTTAGTTATTGATATTGCGGCCTATCCACGGAGGCATTCCTCCGAAAATAGTCGAGACAAATTTAGTGGTCCGTCGCGATTTTTTGTCCGCCTTTCAATTATTCGAATTTGCCGATGACAAATGCGTTTTAGGCCGCAGTGCCCATTAAAATTATCGAGGTAGAACCTAAAACAGAGTCGGTGTTTTTCCCAATAAAAAGGCAACAAGAGTCTGGATTACCATAAGCATATAAATAGCCATAAAACGATGGAAAAAACAAAACCCGATTCCCACAAAATTTAAATTGAATGCTGCATATTATATAGAATATTCTACCTTGGCATTCTGGAGGTGTCGTTAAAGATATATGCGATACTCTAAAATTCCAACACTGCCACTTATCTCTACAGCCATTAACGAAAACGAGAGTTAACTTGAAATACAATGACGGCTTTGATCCTTTTTTACAAAAATAGCCACACACAAACGTCCTCCGCAATAAATAATAATGCAGACGCAACATATCTCTCGATGCCCGATTTACCTCCGCACGAGGATGTCACGGCATTTTTTAAATCAATTAAAACCTTTTGAAAACGAGCAACAAGCCGTCAGAAGACAAGCGGATAAATTCGAAAATTAAAATTTTAATCGCCAAGACTGGACCTATTATTCTCTTAAATTTTAATTGGGAAGGAAAAGGGTTGACGACAAATTATTTTTCTTCTTCTTGGAATTTCGGGGTCGGACCCTTCTTTTGCTCCAAATGATGGCTTGTTTATAAAAGGGTGGTGTAAATGAGGAACAATTTCAAAACGATTCAAATTATTTCTTTAAATCTCACGCGAGAGAATAAATTGTGAAAGGGTTGAGATTCTATCAGGAAGGATCTCACCATTCAGGTTTTAGATAATTATCTCCAGTCGCTTTAATAATTTTATGACAAATTTTTACTTTGAATCTGCGGCATAACCGCATCGCTTTTTTTAAATAAATGGGAAAAATGTGGCGTGGGTAAATTTGTGTACAAATATACAGACCAGGTGCCTACCATTATGTTATTCAACGATGTTGCTTCTCAACTCGAAAATGAAAACTACCAGCTACTTAAAACCTTAATTAATACAACGTTCTAGGGGCAAATCCCGAAAAATGACAAAATAATGCCTTATATTCAACGATGGATTTAATGACTACATGCTATTTTGTTCTCATCATTTCTTTTTTAACACAATGAAAGATCTAAGTATCCAATTCTATTGAACTCTTCACCAATTATGTTATATAAAATTATTACCAGTTGAACAAAAGCCAAAAGACATCATATTTTAATATCTTATTTTTAGAGAGCCTATTTTAAAATGATATAAGAAAACAATAGCGCTCATAACACGTTAACAAGCTATAATTTCTTACATGAGCACTTTTTCAAGGCTTAGCACATTATTTAAATTAAGTTATAACTCACACGTGTGTATTTTCTATCAAAATAAAATACGGATGTATAAAAAAATAGCACAACGCAGCTTAGCAAGCACGAATGACAATTTTTTACTAAAGAGACAGTGTGGGCATATTATATACCAAATATTTTTGTAAATTTATTACATAATTACTATCGGATTAAATTTGACCTACCTATATTTTTACATTTTTAGACGAATTATAACTTCAAGACACCAAAAAGTTGGTTTGGGTTATTGGGTCGTGTGTGTGTCTGTCTGTCTGTAAACAGCATATCTCAAGAACGATAAGAGCTTAGAAACTTGAAATTTGGTATGTAAGTTACTTGTAGGAAGGGGACGCAGTACGAAACAATTGGTAAAAATCGGTCGCACCGTTTGGTCGCAAAGACCAAAAATGGGCCGTACGGTTGAAGATAAAATAAATTCATTCAAATAAAAATTATTTAGAATCATGATACCTTATTAAACAGTGAAATGTGATAAAATAAAAATAATAATGGATACCGAACTAAAAAAAACTGTATTCTAGACTCGAACCCGCGACAATTATGATCTATTTCGCGTGTAATCCGGCAGGTGGTACTAACGCAAATGTTAGGTTTGCTACTCGAATGTTTTCCAAGTAAGTAGGATAAGGAAAGTCGTGTGATGTTCACACCAGATTTTTTGTTCTTACAATATGTAAAAAATCTTTACTTTACTCTTTAGCAGTGTAAAGTTAATGGTAAGAAGAAGTAAAATAAGGTTTAATGTTGTGAAAATCTAATATGTAGTAACCAAATTTTGAAATTCATGTAGGCAGCAACTGATATTAAGTCAAAAAAGGGAAAATAACAAATATAAGTCAGATTAAAATTTACTGCTTTACGAGTATTTAATTTTATTATAAGTATTTATTTTTTTTTTTAAGTAAAACGATTTCTTTGCTGCTGATTGCTTTAATAAACAATAGTTTGCGATTTGCCTCGTGTGTTAATAAATATGTTAGTGTTTTTATTGCGCAGTATGAAGATGTAGCATCGCTTTTAATATTAATAGAGGTCGATATTAACACGCAGATTTTTAATATTCCATATCGTGCTCGTCACAATTGTGCAACATTATTAATAAATCCCTTGGGTAATAATATGGGCATTAATTATCATTCAGTAGCCGAAGGCCGAACCCATTTTCCACAAATCAAAACGTAATTTCAATAAAACTCACATAATGCCATTATGAGTGATGTGTTGTGGTGCTGTGGACTCTCTGCATGCATAATGCACGCGCATTGCGGGACATCCATCACTGACATGACGGCATCAATATTAACATTCACATACCTGAGATATGATCGAGTCTCACGTTAAAATTAAAAAAATTCGACAATAAATCACTCGATTATCCATTCATTTTTTTCATTGAGGACGAAATTGGGTTGGTCACAACCAATCCAACCTTCCTATATTAACAAAGTCAACAATGTATATTATGAAAATTAAATCATTCTTTTATCATCGACCGGATATCCTAACATTTATATTAACCGGAACTGTAAACTGTTTTGTTCCATATAGATGCGTTTTGATCACAAAACAAGGCCGTTTTGTCAGGTGTAATATTATAATAGTGGGTGCCGCTTTATTATTCCATTATAGTGTGATATGATAATTTGCTTAATAATGGACTGAATGGATTATAAAACGCAGTAGATTCGATTCACTGATCTCTATACAATTTTTAAATGGATATTCCTCATATTGTCACAGCCACTTCCCTATCAACCCGTTACATCTCTCTCCAAACAAGCCAAAATAGGCAACACTAAATTATTTTTCAGGAATATTTTTAGTTGTTAATTAATAAAGCTCGGATTATATGCACGAAAAATCCGTAAAATATGCGCATATATATTTATATATGTATTTTCACAAAAATATGCACAAAATATTAAGAAATATGCTCGAATATATGCATCGCAAATATGCAAAACTTTTAACAATAAAAAATCAAAGTTGGAATAAATTTTTATCTTCTAGTACATTAAAGTTTGTATTTTCATCATCTTGAACCGCTCACAATGAACGAAAGAGAATAAGTAAATTGGTTTTGCTTCAGACAAGCCATTTTAATAACCTAGTAATTAAGCCTTTCTAAGAAATCTGTACTTTTCAGATGACATGTTACCGTCAAAATAAAGTTACTATTACATCACTTTAAACAATTTTGCTAAAATTTATTTGCAGGCAGTTACTTATCCACATAGAAGAATTTATTCGTTTTATACCAGGTGAATAAAAAGTATGAAACCAAACATTTTTTGCTTAAACTATTTATTTTTTTAAAAACTAATTTATGAATTAAATGTTTTATCAAGAATAAAATTTTTCGAATTTTTTGTTTTTGTTTTTGAGTTCTACACAAATTTTATTTTTTTTTAAGTGGCAACCCACTAAAAACAATGTTTTGTATACTCTCCCAAAAACAACTCTATTAGAGACTATCTACTTTTTATTAATTGAAAAAAAATACATAAATTACAATTTTGACAAAAAAAATGGCATAACTCAAAGCAAAACAAAATTTTGTTTTGAAAATACGAACAGATTTTTATGTTACTTTATATTATATTAATTATTATTTTCCAGGGGCAAATAATTAAAAAAAAACCCGTTTGGTTCGAAACTTCATATTCACCCTGTATAAAATGAATTTAAAGAGGAAACATTCAGCAGGATACTAGTTCTTTGAGTCCGGCTTACGAATTACTGGTTGTTTTCTCTTTAACATATTTTGTAATCGGATCATTTTTCTTAAGCTGGCCAATTTTTAACTTGAACTGAAATTTTTAATCGGAATTTTGTGATTTGAAGAAAATATGCACGAAGTTGCCAAAATATGCAAAATATGCATTTTTTAATTGGCTTATTTTAATCAAAAAACATTAGATATGCATAGAAAACTTACTATACCTCTTAATAACAAATATGCATTTTGCATATAATCCGAGCCTTATTAATTAAGGAAATCGATTGTCGAATAAAATAAAATCGTGAGGGTTGTGAGCTTTTAAGCACACAGTGGCACAATATCTCGAAGACAAATTATCTTAAACGCCACACAATTTTCATTTTCGCTTGGCAGTGTGCCAGGTCTGATTCATCGCAGATCGGCAATCACCATTAGCCACAATAATGATAATGGTAATAACAAGAACAAGGGACATCTAACGATCGCTACAGTGGTCGCCGCAAGGATGTATTACGGAAACCAGTAACACTATGTAGTAGCCGTATTAAGGCAAAAGCACTAATTAGATTTTTTCTGGTATTTTGTAGTGTTTTATCTCTCGAATCGGTAACGGATATATTTCTCTGCATTTTGCGGGACATCTTATATACGTTAGTGCAGAACTTGCAATAATAAATATGTCACGTGAAACATGATACCGACGCATTAAAAGTAATTATAATAATAATTTAGAAACATTGACAGGATTCGTAACTCAGGTATGATGTAAGATGAAGATCCTCGGCGGTGAAATTGAAAACTCGTTTTTCTTGAATTAAAAAGCTATTATCGGGTAATTGTTGGAAATTTCACTGGTAATTATGTCGCACATGCATATTACATGATAAATGCTTTGTCTTTCTTGAAGTTTTCCGGGATGAATATAGGTTTTAATTGCCGTTATAGTATATTGACAGTGTAAGACTTGTAAGCATTTCCGGTAATTGTAGTTGTCACTTAGAAGGAATCGCTGTTCCTTGGGCATGACGAACCGGCAGGCAGTTTGATCACACGAAAAGTATTTTAGCGCAAGTGCAGCGAACTTGATAAATTGGGGTTATAGAAATGAAAATGATGATATCCGGAAACATGGAAGTGCTTTATGGGAGCCCCGTAAACGGACATGTCCGGTTAGGATAAATGAGGACGTATCTCCGAGAGAAATGGGAATTTATCACCATATATCTGCCGCTTTATTAAGATTTATACAGGGCGCGCTTCGCAGTCTGCCACTCACATCCAGCGGAATGCGGTTGGTCCAGTATGGCACACCTGCGCAAGGTCATAGGACTGAATAAGGGATAACTCGAGGACACGAAGACTCGTCAAAATAATCGCGAGCGATTCCGGAGATCCGGCTCTCGCCCGGAAATCGTTAAAATTCGATCGTAATAACTTTCCAGGACGAGATCCCGCTGGACTCCGTATATGCCTTCCGTTATACAACGACCTGCGGCTTAGGTTGTAAATAAATCCGCTTTTAGATATGGAAACAGTATCGGTAGTTTATGACGGCAACTATAATGCAGGAAGAGATGAGCTGAGCACGCTCTCGTTACTTTTTATTATTCGCGGAATTCATATAGCCAACAAAAAAGGACATAAAATAACTCAGATAACATCCAGTTACTTAAACTGGGAAACAATCATAAATCGACAAACGCGATATTTAGCCTCCGCTTTCAACACGCCAAATTAACAAAAAGGATTTCTCTTTTTATACTCGATTGGGATTTCAAACACATTAAAATTACAGAAACACTATTTTCAAAATGATAATTATACAGGGTGCGCCAAAACTCGCGCCCCAGAGAAAAATGCCATATAAGGTAAGATAAGAACATGGAAAAAATGTTAAAAAAATTTTATCTATAAAAATTTCGAAGTTATGAGGGTTTAAAGTTTGCACTTTGACTCTATTTATTTCTGTTGGAAAAATAATTTTCCAAGTTTTTTTGCTATATGCTATTAAAAGAGGAAACAAGGAAGCTGTATCCTAAATTGTAACTCTGTTCAATGTTATTTGTGGCTTTTATTGGCAAAATTTTTGTCCCTTTACTAAATAATTGTAAAAAAACATATACAAGATCATCAGTATCATTAAATAGATATAAAAAAATGTCAAATGTCAAAAAGTAAATGTCAAAATTTTTTGACAGATAAAATTTTTTAAACATTTTTTTCATGTTCCTGGTATCTTACCTTACTTGAAAATTTTCTCTGGGGCGCGAGTTCTGGCGCACCCTGTATTTGCCAAAAACATACACTATATCTTCTAAATTTGCAAATAATACAATGTATGTACCTATAAAACATAAAATATGTATACTAAATCTCAAATCTTAAATTCTTGGCCATTATTATTTTAAAAACTAAAAGAAAAAAATTAACCTCAAAATGCAATTAATAAAAAACACAGAGCATAAAGAAAAAAATATATGAAAATTAAGTCAAACGAAACCTACTTTTCTATTGTACACTAACTCACTAACACACAAAAATCTTCCTTCAGATGAAATGAGATGGATTGAAATTCGATAATAAATAGTTATTTATTATACAAGACGATAAAATTGAATTTTATCTTTGAGATAATTTTGTAGTCAATTTGGTCGATATTTCTAAATGTCAAAGTAAGATTCACAATGAAATCTAATGTCAAAGATCGTTAGCAAGTAACAACCGCAGATATACAACAATGGATGTATTTTTTATCATCTAGACGATAAAATTTCATTTTAACATGAAGAAAAGAGTAGATAAACTTCAATTTTAACATAGGGGATTGAATAAATAATTTTTTTGCTAATTTTGCACTCAATTTGAATAAAATTTAGATACAGGGTGTTTCACACAACTTTACGAGGATTGCGCCTAATGTAAAGTCTGTTTTTTTTTTAATGGAAATTACCAAGTCAAAATTTTGGTGAAAAAATTGGTAGCACCTTGTCTCCATAGCCACAAATTTTGTTTGCTCTTTGTTTTTGTCCCTAGAAATTTTGTTAAAAAATTATGGTTATGTGTTCAAATCGAGATGTTGTCAAAATTTTGACTTTTATGAATCTTGTGTGCCTGTTTGCTCTTTGAAAGCGTTATAATTGAATACCTGAGGACAAACATCATTACCTAAGGTCTAAAGACAGAATTCAATGCCAATAGTTTGAAGAAAAAGGATGTATATACAGAAAAAAGTTGTTTAGCAAAAGATACAAGTAGGTGTTATAATGATTGGCAATAAATTTTATGTAATTTATTGAAATGAGCTCAAAGTTGATGCATTTTCTTACTACAAAAACTTTGAAGAAAAAGGATATACATACAGAAAAAAGTTATTTAGCAAAAGATACAAGTGGGTATTATGATGATTGGCAATAAATTTTGTGTAATTTATTGAAATGAGCTCAAAGTTGATGCATTTCATAAATTTTTCTTCAGCTTTAGTTTCAAAATTGTTACTTTTTCAACTCGTTCCTCAAAAACATGCACAAGACACTAATTTAATTGCGTTCTTTCCGAGGTTCTTTCTCATTCCTGTTTATTTTGTATTCTTGTCAATTTTTTGCTAAAAATTGAGAATGTTTAACAAACATTGTGTCTACATTTTAACGGGCCCTTTTTCTAACTTCCTGCTTGCGAAATATTGTTTCCAAATTTCGAAAAACTGTTAGTGTACCGAATTTGTTTCTTTTTTGGTGTTTCATCTCTAAATTTTCTTAGACGATTTTTTGTGTTGACGTTTAATGACGTTGTTTTCAAATTAATTCCAAAAAACCGGAACTGCCAACTTCTTTTATTAAAATTACCATGAATGAATTTACTAATGATGCCAACATTAAGACTGTTTGGCATTTTCATTAAAAAAAAACAGACTTTACGCACCCAAATGTACGAAATTCACAAAACACTATATACAAACAATACACATTTAATTATTTAATTTTTGGAAACCCATGACAGTAGTTGTCAAACTAATCACTGTTTCATTAATAGTCATAAACTGCAGTTTTTCAGAAATATTATCATTTGTTCTGTCAAGAGACGGCATGAATATGATTCTAGTTTATCTATCTTAATCACTTACTAACTAAAAATGTTGTAATTTTTGAAAGGGTGAACAAACTAGAGAAGCATCTTATAGGCGCAGGCCTCGTAAATTATGTGAAATACCCTGCATAAATCATAGACAATACAAATAATTTTATTAATTTAGTTCTTTCTTTGATTTTTAAAAATTTTATTTTTTTATTTTAGATTTGGCAGAGCTAATCTTAGAGAATCATGTTTCGATCTAACAATAGAAAACATTTACGACTAGGAAAAAAGATATTTCCAACTCTTTTAGCTTTTATCTGCTGTATTAATTTATATTCGTAAATCATTTTTACACACTAACTTATACATTGTTTTGTTTTGAAAATATTCTTGGTGTTGTTTCCACATAGGTCGTCCTTGTTGAGTTCATTAGGAGACGGCGAGGCAAGTGCCAATGGAGAAGGGCCGCAATTTCGCCCTTTGGTGGCTGCGAGTTGCCAGATGTACTCATCAGGCTTACAATCAATGGGATGACCAGCTGTCTATTCACATCAACGGACTCAAGAAAAATTTTTCAGAAAACTGTTCTTCAATTAACACCACCACCATCAGCATTAAACATAACTGGCGGAAGCTCGAGTTATAATGATACTTGGATTTCTGTTGCAACACCAGCAATTTGTTGCAGGAGCTTATGTTGTTCCGTACGACTGAGTTCATCACTAATTGGCTTTCCACCACATGTTATAATCTGACACGAAACATAATTGTGCAGTGATAAAGGCTTTGTTCTGCCGTGCGTGTTCATGTTTAACCGCCTCTCCGACTCCTCCAACTCTTCGAAGTATCCTATGCTCGACTTCTCTCTTCACTACTGGCTAGATCTGCCTGGAGATTATTATCTTAGCTGATTGTTCCCACATGATAGATATTATTGTTGGATTTTTGTTCTTTAAAATGTACTCGGAAACTACAAAGAATCACGTTTCCTAAAATGATCTAATTTCGTGCGGAAGTGTAATTCAAGTTATCAATTAAAGAAACGCCTTGTTACTGTATCTTGTTATTGTGTTGGTATTTACACGATATAACGTCCATAATTAATTAAATTCTATTGTATTAGCTTCTATTGTTAAAAGCAATTATTGCTTCATTTGATTCGTTGCAATTTTTGCTTTAGTGTTGCTTGTTAACATTTTGTTTCTATTTTATACATCAGGTTGTTGCAAATTCACTGACCATTTTTTAATTACAAAACACCTAAATGATGACAATTTTTAAGACATTAGTTTGGATAAAAGTAAAACATTGTCTCTCAGAAATTACACAAAGTTCTAGACTTCTTTCTGCTTTAACAAAAAAATGTTTCATTAATATGAATCGTAATAAGAAAACTGTAATCCAATATTCAAATTACCACACAATTTTACCACAAACTTTTCTTTAAAACACCTTTTAAATTATCTTTTCTAAAAAAAGTGAACCAAGAATTTGAAAAACTATTGGTGAGATTTACAAAATAGGCTCATAATTCCGATGCAAATTTTGACAGTGGTAACTTAATGGTCTCCACTAGAGAGACAGTTTTTTTGTTAATGCAGTTTAGAGAATAAAAATTATCGGAGATGGGTGGCAACAATGTTGAATTATCCTTTTTATTCCAGACATGTATCCAACAGAAAACTTTTGGTTTGAGGAATTTTAGTCGTTAAAATTACACAGATAATTTGAACATAAAAATTTATGATTAGAAATATCAAATTAAAAAAATATATGAATTTTAAATGGCAATTAAGAGGCACGTTATCACAAGTAAGTTAGAAAAGTATCCCATTTGCCTAACGAGCTCTTAGGGTAAATATATTTTTCCGTGATGACTTTTTTTATCATAAGCTACTTTTGTCTATCTTAAATTTTATTGGTTTTTCACAACAAGCTGTCAAACTTCTAAACAGTTATCTTTCAAATCGCAAGCAATATGTAAGAACCGATATTGGTAATTCAAATTTGAAATGTAGGTACTCGTATATCTCGTGGCGTACCTCAGGGTTCGATTTTGGGACCGTTACTTTTTTCTATATTTCAATGACATTATCAATAAAGATTTACTGCGACTTGTTGAAAATTCTGAAACACATGGTTTATCTATAAACTCTGCTAAATCCAAAGTTATGATTTTTGGTAAAAATAAGGATAATGTTTCAAATTTAATTGATGTTCGGGTAGGAAGTTGTAAATTAAATTGCACAAAAGAAGCAAAAAAATTGGGGCTTTTATTAGATACTGATTTACGATTTAAAAATCACATAAAGAAATGTAGTCAAAAAGCGTATATAAATCTTAAAAAGCTATATCCTCACAGACATATTTTATCTAGCAATATTAAAATTATATTAACTGAATCTCTATTTCTAAGTCACTTCAATTACCTTGCCTATAGACAAAGTAACATAAGAACGTATTCCAAGAGTACAAAAATTTTGTCTACGCTATATTTGTGGTATCAGAAAGCATCTACCCATCTCACATAAACTTAAAGATGCAAATTGGATGACTATGTGTTTGAGACGTAAGTTTCACTTTACTTGCTTCTGTCACTCTTTAATTCTTAACCAATGTCCCCCTATTTATACCGTAAAATTAGGTATCGTACCCATATCCATAATTTAAACTTAAGACACAAGGGTCTGATATCATAACCTTCATATAGAACATCAATATTTCGCCGGGGTTTCGTCTATAATATCTACTTTTTCTACAATAAAGTTCCTCTGACGTTAAAAATCTCTAAAATCAGCAGTTTCAAACACAAATATAAAATGTTTCTCCTGAAGTAATTTTTCTGTTTTCTTCTTCTCTCTGTCTTTTTTCTTTACCTATATTATTTTGTTATTTTTTTTATTTAATCTTATTGCTTTCTGATTTATCTCCTTCTTTTATTATTATTATTTTATTTTTCATTATTGCTCATTTATTATCTGGGCTAAAACCAAATTTGTAACATTAAAAGTTTTTATTGTAATATTGTAATATAGTCCGGTCAAAATAGACAATTCAAATAACAAAAATTCCGACAGAGCTAAATTTTGGTGGAGACCTTGGGTACACCATTAGAAATAAAGTGTCAAAAATCCCCATCGATCCCATGTGTGCTAAAAAAGTTCTTCGGGGTCAAAGGTAAAAATTTGAGGTTTTTTGGATTTCTTTCGAAAACGGTAAGTTTTATCAAAAAAGTAGTCCAGACAAAAAAGATAGACCTTAAAATTATCTACAAAAAAGGTCCTTATACTTTTTTTCTAAGAATCACCATTTCTGAGATATTGCGATTTTAAAAGTTGAAGGAGTCACTTTCTACATGATATTATGCACATACAAAGTGAGCCAGAACTCGCGCCTCCAAAAAAAATGCTATGTAGGGTAAGGTACCAGGAACATGGAAAAAATTAAAAAAAAATTCTATCTATAAAAATTTCGAAGTTATGAGAGTTTAAATTTTGCACTTTGCCTTTATTTATTTCTGTTGGAAAAACAATTTTCCAAGTTTTTTTGCTACAAGCTATTAGAAGAGGAATCAAGGAAGCTGTATCCTAAATTGCAACTCTGTTCAATGTTCTTTGTGGCTTTCATTGACAAAATTTTTGTATCTTTAATAAATAATTATAAAAAAAACATATATAAGATCATCAGTATCATTAAATAGACATAAAAAACTGTCAAATGTCAAAAAATAAATGTCAAAATTATTTGACAGATAGAATTTTTTAAACATTTTTTTCATGTTCRTGGTATCTTATCTTACTTGAAATTTTTCTTCTACTTCATTAAACTGATGAATATCTCGATCTCATTGGAATTAAGAAGAATTTTTTTGGTAAAACATACAGGCTGTTTAAAAAATCGCGCACTTCCTTGAAAGGGAGTAATTGGGTAATCCCCAGAGTACTAAAAAAATGTTTAAAAAATTCAATCTGTCAAAAATTTTTGTCATTTTTTTATGTCTAGTTAATAATACTGATGACCCTGTATATGTTTTTTTTTAATTATTTAGTAAAGGTACAAAAATTTTGTCAATAAAAGCCACAAATAACATTAAACAGAGTTACAGTTTAGGATACAGCTTCCTTGTTTCTGCTTCTAATAGCCTGTAGCAAAAAAACTTGGAAAATTATTCTTCCAACAGAAATAAATAGAGTCAAAGTGCAAAATTTAAACCCTCATAACTTCAAAATTTTTATAGATADTTTTTTTTTAACATTTTTTCCATGTTCCTGGTATCTTACCTTATATGTCATTTTTCTCTGGGACGCGAGTTCTGGCGCACTCTGTATGTGCACATGATGTAGAACGTTACTCTTACAACTCTTAGAATCGCGATATCTCAGGAATGGTGATTCTTAGGAAAAAAGTATAAAGACCGTTTTGTAGCTAATTTTAAGATCTATAATTTTTGTCTGAGCTACTTTTTTGATAAAACCTACCGTTTCCGAAATAAATTTAAAAACGTCAAATTTTGACTTTTGACCACGAATAACTTTTTTAGCACACATGGGATCGATGGGGACTTTTGACAGTTTATTTCTAATGGTGTACCCAAGGTCTCCACCAAAATTTAGCTCTGTCGCAATTTTCGTTATTTGACCACTATTTTTATGACTAATTTGACCGGACTAATATTTTATCATTGTACACATTATTGCCACAAATAAATTCTTATTATTATTATAATTTGGAGCAGGATTGAAGGAGTAGGGTGAAACATTAATATACTTGTCTGCATCTAAAAGAAGCGTTGATTAATTAGGCGTTAATTATTTCCCAACAGCCACAATAATAAGTCCTCGAGAGCAATTTGGGGAGGCAGTTGACGTGAACAACATTAGACCCACTGGCTAGCTTGATTTACAGTGTTTGTTTGGGCCGAAAGGCCCAGCTAACACCTCTCGCCCTGTGTATGTACCTGTAGCCGGTGCAAGTGTCCATTTTATTAATGATGGGGCCGTGTGCACGCCGTCTCTTTTACCATGATTAATTGTCGTGTGCACCGCCCGCCATATGAGGCCAGATATGTGACATTATATCACAATTAATCAAAGAGGCCATCTGCGATGTTAATTTTTCAGTCGACAAATTTTCAAGTCCGGAACGAACAAGTATGAAAACGCCTGTGAGAATCGTAGACTTGGTGACAGTCGAGATTGAAATGTATGGCCACCAAGGGCTCCAGGGTCTTTCTACACAGACAACTGATATTACTTGATGTATCACGGTCACTTCGTCAAGGGACACGCTGACCCTCGCAAAAAACTAATGTAATAGTTTTATTACTGCTAAAAAATGCCGGGGTGAAGTAAAAACTCCCCCAGAGTGGCGAGTTTCTCGCTGAGGGAAAAGAGTAGATGATGCATGAGGAGGCAAAGTTGTCTCGGCTTTTAAAAGAGAAACAACAAAGGTTTGTAGCGATTTGATGAAGCAGCGATGTTTATTTAGCGCTAATCAATAATGCAGAGCGAGGGTCCCACTTCATCATTATTTAATTTTGTGGCCCCAAAGTAAAAGTTATCCGAGAAAAAATTGTAAGTGAGGCAATCTCGACGGGTCCCTTGTTGGCAATGGGCCGAACTAATTAAAAATATCGCCGTCTCTTCATGATTCGGCATGATGCAAAGTGGCATCGCCGGCGAGGGAACGGTCACGATTAGCATACGACTGACCGTTCTATGTAGATCGGCGGATTCAATGACTATTTAATTTTCCGGAAGGATCCCACAAGCTTTTTTGCTCCTAAATTGAACCCTCGACGTCTATCAAAATTATACTCTCAACTTCATATTGTGTAGAGAGGGGCAGAAAAGGGCAGCTTTAATATGAAGATTGCTGGAATTGACGAGCAACCAGCCAGACTCACTTGGAGATGAAGTCATTTGCAAATGAACATCGCTTCCGTTTGGTAATCATTAGGGGCATATTCAGCGGGAATAATTTCACAAATTATTTCTACACTGCACCACTGATGATGCTGCCGGCTGCTTCCAGATTCGCGCTCAACCAAGATGTGGAAATGCATAATTGATTTTCAGGCTCTTCATATTAATCAACTGATGAATTAGTTCTCAGATGAATACTGCTACGCCTCAATTATTCAATGGAAAGTTTCATCTTGCCGGCATTACCACCACCACTTCGGGGGTTATTGCTATAGCAGTATTATTTAACATGCTCATTAATAAATTAGTGCCACTCGTGTGTAGTTTTAATATAAATAAAACATTGACAAAACTTATACATCTAAATCCTAATTTCACTTATCAGGAATTTAAAAAAATC
>NW_025401068.1:14839630-14882646 GCF_015345945.1 Tribolium madens
TTTGATCCTCCGTAATTCGAGAACCGAAAAAGTCTACAGCATAATATTGCAGGTGATCACAAAGCAGGTCAAGGTCTATTACCATGTCAAGTTTGGTTAAGATCAAGCTTTTTCTGATTTTTCTAGGGGAGAAAATCAAGGCTAGAGCAAAAATGTTTTTTTTTTCAAGCTTTCCAAGATAGACTTTAAGTCAAAAAAATACGAAGATTTGATACAATTTTGCAGATTAATATTTTATTTTAGTATTTAAATCAAGTGGGTTGCCTTAACTAAAACTTTCAAACTTAGGACATACGTCCAGGATGAATATAAAGTATGGAACCAAGCGTTTTTTTTCTTCAGAAAATAATAATTAATATAAATTAAAGTAATATAAAAATGTGATCGTGTTTTAAGAACGAAATTTTGTTTTGCTTTAGTGATTTAGCGATTTTTTTTGTCAAAATTGTTATTTATGTAAAAAAAAATCTTGATAAAATTAAATATAAAGTAGGTAATTGTAATCTTAAATCATAACCTTTATGAGAAAAATATTTTTATAGTGGGTTGCCATTTAAAAAAATACAAAATCTGGTGTGAACATCACACGACTTTCCTTATCCTACTTATTTGGAAAACATCCTTACGACAATAATTTAGTGTTGGAAATCCGAGTAGCAAAACCTAACGTTTAACCTGCCAGATTACACGCTAAATAGATCATAGTTGTCGCGGGTTCGAGTCTGAGGTGCAATTTTTTTTTAGTTCGGTACCCATTATTATTTTTATTTAATTACATTTTACGGTTTAATAAGGCATATTTTATGATTCTAAATAATTTTATTTGAATGAATTTATTGTATCTTCAACGGTATAATTTTACGGCCGATTTTTTGTTTTTGCGACCGAACGGTGTGACCGATTTTTACCAATTGTTTCGTGCTGCGTCCCCTTGCTACAAGTAACTTACATACCAAATTTCAATTTTCTAGCTTTTATCGTTCTTGAAATATGCACACACACACGACCCAATGGCTCAAACCAACTTTTTTGGTGTCTTGAAGCTATAATTCGTCCAGAAATGTAAAAATATAGGTAGGTCAAATTTCAGCCGATTACAATTCCTTCCTTATAGGATAAGGAAAGTAAAAAATTTGTAGAATTCAAAAACAAAAAGATATTTCAAAAAAATGATTTTTGATAAAACATCACATTTTTGTTATCATTCATCAATTACTTTACTTAAAAGACAAATAGCTTAAGCAAAAAACGTTTGGTTTCATACTTTTTATTCACCTGGTACATAATTCTACACACATGTAACATGTAACATGTGAAATATGAAAAAATCAGCTAAACCAATTTCATTATTTAACTTAATAGTAACAGAAAGACCATAATTTCCATTATAATTTTATCTGCAGTTTTGAACAAAAGTAAAAATACTTGAACCGATTTATCCTTAAATCGCATATATATTTCATGAGTGTCGAGTGAGTTTTCTTTTTTTTGTTACTTGATTTGAAGTAATAGGTGAGTGGAATTTCCAGCGAATCAAAGTTGTCGGAATTATGTTATAAAAAAGTTATAACATGGACGAAGCCTTAATTGGAGTCTCGCGCTGTCCCCGGTCGTGAGATGAAGTCCTGATACCTCTCAGCAGACGCGCTATCTCCTCATCCTCCTGCTCAGGAGCGTGTCCATCTGCAGCGATCGTCGCCACCGAACTACCTGAAACTCCCAGCCCCTGTTCTGATTACGCCTCTTCTTATTTCTTGCAGCGAATATTAGAATCCCGAATGAGATTTATAGGCGGTGTCGTGCTATAAGCCATTGCAATCTTGGATAATGGGCCCCGCTTCTGCTCCTACAGAACTAACATGGCGAACGAGAATTAATTAATTGGCTCACAAAATAAAGACCATAAATTCTCATAGCGTCACAAATTATGGCCGAGATAGGGAGTGTCGCGAAATAAAATAACCATATCTGAGCCCGGCTGCTGCGCAGACTGCCATCCTGACATCGCAGGATTTATCACATTTGCGAAAATTGTAAAAATGTTGCGGAAATGATTGGTTTATAATTTCGATTCGCAGTTTCGTCGGTTGTAAATATTAGTGATATGTGAATAATTTTCGGCTTCCGAGAGATAATCGTTTACTCGAGTGCGCTGTGTATTTATTCAAATCGATTATATCTTAAATGAACTCAATAAATAGACTGGTATAGAATTCATAACACAAGCAAGGCACTCGTTTAAATGTTGAAATGTTTTATAAACACACAAAAACATATGGATTTCTGGATTTCATCTGTATTACTGAAATTCTCAAGCATCGTTATGCCACTGTATAATTTATATCAGCAGTAACTGTTTAAATAGCACCAAGATATCTCCTGGTAAATTATTCCAACCGACTTATTAAAATAAGCATTTATATAATTCTGTTATAAACATCCACTGAAAATCAGTAAATTACATTTCATTTTAAGTATTTTCACGCGAATTGTGTATAAACAGGATTTGTGCAGTGGACGTGCCCTTACGTGCACCCATTAGTGAGTACAAATGGCAAAGCTCTCGGTACACGATTCACACATTGCCAAAGAAGGACGAGATAATCCGCATTGTCACAGAAACGCAACCCTCTACACACTTTTCCTAAAGTCACATCTTAATCCCACAAATTTTTACATTACACACTCTACATAATGTTTTATGTGTTTCTATTGTTTAAATCATTGTTCCAAAATAGATTCGAAAACGAGGTCTAATTTTTTAACATTACAAAATATGTAGGTCTGAAACAATCTCGATTTTTTTTACTTACTTGAAATGTATGAAAGATGTTTTTGTTTATTTTTTTCATTTAAGAAAATTTGGTGTTGATGAAATCATCAACATAATGTTGAAAACCTTCCTCTACTATTTTGATTTAATTAACATCAGATCTTGAACGAATGAGATATTACATCTCTTGTTAGATTAGGATCTGAGATTTTGATGAAAAACAGGAGGTTGTTAATTATTTCGTGCTAAAAGTTGTAATGCAGAAATCTACCACAAAAGTGGTAGTTTAAGTGAGCTAATTATGTCTTTTTTTAATATTGGGCGCAATTAGAATGAGCAACGGTTTGAACTAAATGTGTAAATCGTGTTTTACATTTGATTTGCATTAATTTCTATTTCCTAATCGTTACTTTTATAGTAGTCATAAAGTGCTTTCTTTTCAAACCATGGTAATCACCATGCGTATCAGTCTTTGCAGTAATGTAAAACAATTGCTCCCTATTGTAAGTATATATTTATGATACAACAATTAACAATAGTGTTGGTGTGGAGCGGAGTAGAGAAAATAATGGAAGTGAGTAACGGTAGTGCTTGATTGTGGGAAGCAAAGGCAATGGTTGACATCACCTCGAACGAATTGATTAATAGTAACGAACTGTCTGATGCTTGTTGAAAGCTAAATAAAGCAGGTTTACATTAAGTGCGACTCTTTCGGCCAACTCCAAAAAGAAAATTAAAAATTTTACAATTCGGTTGAGATTGTACAAGGAATTATCGAACCACTCCCCAACTAAATTGACTTTGAATTTGATATGAATGGCGCATGTGAGGCTGAATACCCCGTCCGGTGTGCTAATGACAATTGGCTACCGTGAAAGGGTTGTACAGTGCAGGCGACCCATAATGGAATCAAGCATTTACATTTACGGCTCTCGGATTAATACTCCCATTCCACCCTCGATCCCCAACCCCGGTACCAATTAATAAACACACCATCTCCAAAAAGTCTAACCAAGTCGCGAGAAAGGGTCAGACTTCATACTTATCCACACAGAAATTGGAGAAACTGAAAAAAATGCAAGGGCTTTTTTGTCTAATGTAAGAAAATTGACAGTTTTGCTAATGGTAAAAAAGTAAAATGAATCTATTGAATTAAAAGCAGCAACAGATTTTAATTTTGACATTTGTGTGGCGATTAAAAAGTCATACAGTTTAGATTGCAGAAGTACTGAAAAAGATGTTTTCAGGCATACTTCTCTCTTCGAAATACGTGAAAAGTTAGAGTGTCAAACAATAGTTATTATCCGATTTGGAAAGCATTATATTACTTAATTAACATTCTTCCATTGATTTAAATAAAGTTTTTTAAAATATTTTGGGTGAATTTAAAATAAATTTTTATTTTTCATTCTTTTTGATTACTTTGATAAAATAAAACTATATGTTTCGTGTAAACACTTGACAGAGTACACAGTACAAATAAATAAATAAATATTAAATATTAACACTATGCAACTCTATTTCGAGTATATATAGGTCTTTCTAAATAGTGTTAATTTTTTACACTGAACTCCGTGTTGTGGTGGAAAATTAAGAAGTGTTAAATATTAACTAAAAAAGTGTTGCTTAGAGTTAATTTTAACTTAACATAGAGTAAATTGTAGTGTTACGATACTATTTTTAGTGTTGAATTTAGAGTCAGTATATCTCTAAATAGAGTTGATTTTTAATCTGTTTAGAGTTTGCTTTTAACTGAACTACACGGGAATTTTAGGTACAAAAAATGCTATAAATCTAATAAAACATTTATTTAATTAGCGAGTACATATTAATATAAAATAGAAAGTAAGTTAACTATAAAACATGATATTCTTAAATTCAAGTTTCAGCAAACAAGATGTACTTTGGAATCAAAAACTTTTCAATAAAAGAATATGTTTTTAGTACACTCATAAAGTTCTGTATATTAAAATAATTTACTTATTGTAATAAGATCAAAAATGAATTTTAAAAAAGTTTAGTTTTCTTCATTTCGGCATATTCCTCAGCATATTTTTTTGGTAAAAATCTTTGTAGTCAGGATTAGGATTGTCTAATAAGTATAATAAATAAGAATTTTGTAAGATTTAGGAAAATGTGTTCAAGTTAAAAGTACCTACCTACCCTTTAAGTTTTTCAACACGCTAGAAGACAAGAGACACAAGAGACTTATTATGATGAGGCATTAGTATGGAATGAACAATAGCACAAACGCAATGTTTGTTTTGTAAAATTCAACACTTAATAAAATAACAATAGACTTCTAGAGTTCAAAATACACGAAAATTTCTCCCGCTTAAATTTTACAAACTTTAAAGTTTTCTGAACATTGCTTATGCAACTGCTGCAACTCAATATTGAGTACACTACTCTACACCAATACTATTTCGAGTCACAATGTATTTTTTGAGTATAATGAACACTTCTGAGTTAATTTAACTTTATTATACAATATGTCCCCTGATTGGGTTTGCAAGAGGAAAATACAACAATACAAGAAAGACAAAACATTTTTTGCTTTACCTGAAACGAGCAAATCTGTAAATAAAACTTCATTATTCTAACTCAGTAAAAAGAAAAGTTCATTTTTCTCATGATTTTGGACTTAAAAGCAGAGAAAAATTAAGTCGAAAATCAAGCGAAAAATTAACTTTTCTTTTCACCGAATCAGAATAATGAAGTTTTAAATACAGATTTGCTCGTTTCAGGTGAAGCAAACATGTTTTTCTTTTGCAGTTTTGGTGTAAAATAAAAAATTAAAAAAATCTTCTTGTAAACTCAATCCGGAGACATTCTGTATATTAGTGTTAATTTAAGTGTAAAAGTTACACTGCAAATTTTACACTATTTACTTGACATTAGCGGATTAACACGCAAAATCTCTTGATTTTTTACTGTGTAGGGTACTAAAAAGACAATCCTCTATTTTTGGTTATTAAGAACAGCCATATGTTCTTAGATATCCTTCGGGTAGAATAAGAGTGTTGATCATTGTAATGTGGAATATTTATGTAAATTAAAAAATTCCAAACAATCAATTTGTTGCAATAAAAGGCATCGAATTAGCGCCGAAGCCAGTTGTTGAATATGTGGCAATGAAGAATTATTAAGACATTTTGCTTGCGCTTGTGTGGTTGAGGGGAGAGTTGTTCTTTAAACGGGGTTAATTAAAAACGATCGCAATTACAATCTGTCATGAAAAATGTGTTAGTGTGAGTGATGACATCGCATGAAATAAATAAATTATGGTTATAAAAGTAGGCCATCAGTGTCGGACAATGGTGATAAATTATTTTTTCGACACCTATCGGAGATCGACAGGTAAGACAGTGAGCAAGGTAACAAGAAGCAGACACACGCCGTGTGGCTATGTTATTATTTCCGAACACGGTCGGAATAAAAAGCTTAAGCTATATTCCAGTTACAAGTACGGTATAAAAGACATGGTGCGGCATATTGTTATCCTTGCTCATAACAACCTCGATTATAATAGATTATTGGCCGACTTGCCATCTTGGAGTGATATGCCTAAAGATGGGCATGTCGCCAATTACATTCCGTATTTATGTAAACCGTCCCGCGAGGCTTTTCACGTACGTATAATAATTAAAATCCTGTCAGGATTTCGCCGTAAATGAAGTTTACTTTAATAGTTGTCATAGTCCATTGCATTTTCTTAGTCGACAAATAGGAACATCAGCATACATTAACATTATCGCCTCGTCCTTTCATCAAAAACAATTATGCAAATTCGAATGTTAAACTACTTTAAGGAATAAATATCGACAACTTGAAACCTATCATCCTATCAGTGGAAGGAATTCAAACTACTTTCACTATAATCAGACCATATTTATACTCAATTATGCACTTTGATGTCCGCATGCACATTCATGCATTTTTTAAATAAAGATTTAATTTTCGTGGTGCAAAATTTAATAAATATCAAATTGATTGATCGACATAATCAGGAGATAAACTAAATAAAATTTGATAATCGGCTTAAAAGCGCGCTAACTGAACACCTACTATAGGGACTGCCACCCTCGTCATTTCAAAATCCTGTTTCCAAGCGCGTCACATTCTATACTTGGGCAAATTCATACAAACAGGGTGGATTATCAGATTTGAAACAACATTTTTTAAATCATTAAAATGTGATTGTAGGAGGAAATTGTCATTGAAAATGGGCGTCACGTATTCTATTATAAAAACATAACTTTACTCATTGTTTCAATAAGTTTGTTGTTAAGCCCAAAGTTAAACAAAGAGTTATAGAGTGAATAAAAGGTACGTTTGGATTATTAACTGCACTATTATCGACTGGCCCACAGTTACATTATTCAGTAATGGTATCATAAACGATGTCATCGTTCGAATAGTTCTCGTTTTGTATGCTAAGCGTGTTACGAGAAGACAGGGTGTCGAAAACGGCGTCTGTTATGGAAATTACTCACCAAAAATACTAATTTAAATATTAAAAGAACGTTAGATTGATTCTCGATCTAACAGCTTCACGGCAGTTTGCTAAAGTAAGAAAATTTCGATTTGGCTATACAGAAAAATGCGATATAAGGTAAGATACCAGGAACATGGAAAAAATCTTAAAAAAATTATATCTATAAAAATTTCGAAGATATGAGGGTTTAAAGTTTGCACTTTGACTCTATTTATTTCTATTGAAAAAATAATTTTCCTAGTTTTTTTGCTATAGGCTATTAAAAGAGGAAACAAGGAAGCTGTATCCTAAATTGTAACTCTGTTCAATGTTATTTGTGGCTTTTATTGGCAAAATTTTTGTCTTTTTACTAAATAATTGTAAAAAAACATATACAAGATCATCAGTACCATTAAATAGATATAAAAAAATGTCAAATGTCAAAAAATAAAGGTCAACATTTTTTGACAGATAGAATTTTGAAACATTTTTTTCATGTTCCTGGTCTTACCTTACTTAAAAATTTTCTCTGGGGCGCTAGTTCTGGAGCACCCTGTATTTACATAATTATAAAAGTTAAAAATCTTCATTGAATTTTTTAAATAACAAGTGATTGTTTTTCATATCACGTAATGGGTGTATTTTATAGAATTATATTTTATCGTTACTTTTCCAATATTCGAGATGGATGACCCTAATCACCTAAGAGGTAATCCCCATCTGGTTGAGTTATGATATGACCAGTCAGCCGATAAAGTCGTAAATGCTGATTCAATAACCCATATACCTTGAGGGCGGCAACGGCGATTTCACGATACGAGCCATTTGTCAAGGACCGGCAGGAATCATAAAGTTATTACAAAGATTGATACTATCTGAAGTTTATCCCGAAAAAATGAAAAAATAAAGGAGATCAGGTGTAAAAGCTTCTAATCGCAAAACCAGCGGCGATAAAGCGTCCGTTTACTGCCGCATTTGCATGTGAGTGCCTACACTTCGATTAGCATAAGTCATAAGCTGGGCAGGTGCCCCCGTGGGTGGGATGGCCCCGGGCTGGACCCAGGTGAAGCGCGTATGCCCCAGGAGTCGCCGTTTATCATCGCCGTGACCGAGCAGCGCCTTCCGCCTCCGCGCTCATATTGTATGCAAATCGCAAGAAAATGCACGCGGAAACGCACTTAATTTAAATTATTTCTAATGCTGGAACGGTGTCTTACAAGGCGAGCTCACCGGACCGGCCAACCACTGCTTACATATCTGTAATTAGTAAGCTTGCATGAGTTAGGGGCAAGATGGCGGCCGGAAGGGCCCCGCGGGGAGTGTGGGAGTACTGCGTCACCGCCACCGCGGACCATAACTTAGATCGCTATCTCCAGAAACCATAGGCACGGTTCACATTTCTCAAACGATAATTTCACCAGCTGTTGAATTTGTTAAGCTTAATGTACTAGCACTATCTCTAATTGCTGACATGTACTTAATAACGCGGTTTAATAACCATCGGACAAGAGCTTGGGCTTGTTTTGACACCAAAGGTAAACACCAACGGCCAAAATACCGCCCATGAAATGCTCACCAACACTCACTTGGTGATGATCTAGAAGAAAACTTTCACCCTCTACATTATATTTCGAATTCTGAATATATCGACTAGACAGATATGTCAAAAAAAAGAAAAAAAGATACAAAACAGTAGAATTGGTGAGTGTGAAAACTATCGTCTAATTATTTTAAGAAATCAATAAAAACTGAGCGGTTTTATAACTACTGTTTTTTTTGGATTAGACATCTACATAGAAAAAATAAAAAAAGTAAAAAAAATAAAAATAGTTATTTTGGGAACTAGTACCTATAAAATACAGTTTTTGCGAAGAGGTGTTTTTGGGAGCTTTAACAAAAAAATGTTGTTTGTAACACGTTCCTAAAACGTCATCTGCTACTCGTCTTTGCCTCGTCCGAAAATAGTAACGATTAGTCCGCAGAAACTGTATTTTGGGAACTTGTAACAAAACTTACTATTTGAAAAAGGTGTATTTGCAGCTATAATTTTTTTTTCTTTTTCACTTTTCCACTCAATGTAAATTAAGGATTTAGAAGAAACGTTTTATTTTCGTCTAGAATCTAGAAATCTTGGTGAAATACATATTTACCTAAACACCAAACGTCTTTTTAAACACAACGCGTTTCAACCATAAAGTGGTCATCCTCAGATGAGGATTCTCTGCCAAAGTATTTATTCTCACCTGAGGATGTCCACTTAATAGTCAAAGTATTAATTCTCACCTAAGGATGACCACTTTCTACCAAATACGTTTGGTGTTTGGATAGGTAGTGTGTGTTATTTCAAACTTTATTGTTCACTTTATGGATATTGAGTAAAAATTAAAGTCTTGAACAAATTTTTCCTTTTGTAAATTGCGGTAAAACTGTATCTCAATGATATAACATTTTGACGTAAACATATGTAAAATGTTCCGGGGAATAGATTGGCGTCATATTTTTGAATTAAAAAAAAATCTCAATAACTATTTATTGCAGAATACTGATCTTTTTTGTATATTATAGAAAATTAAATTTTCTATCCAACGGTATCAAACATAAAAGGTTGTCACTAATAAGTCCCGAGTTATTGGTTCCGGATGCCAAAAATCGACCAAAATCTCGACAAAAATCCAAAAAATTTTCATCTTTAAAATTGATCCATATAAAGTTTTTTACATTTCTAGAGGTCTTAAAGACTCAATAAAGTGCATAAAACGTTATTGGGTCAAATTTTAAAAAATTCGAATTTTTTGAATTTTTGGCGATGAGCGGTACTAAATTGGTTATTATAGTCAATTTACTTTAAATAAATCGTAAAAACGCTTCAGATATGGTTTTCGAGACGCTGAACATGATGCAACAAGTTAAAATACTCTACGATGCATAGTTTTTAAGATATTGAGTAATAAATTTAAGAAAAAGGCTAAATTTTTGCGCTAAATCTTATAGTTTAGTAAAAAACGCATTTAAACATTCACAAACTTTGAAAATTTTTACTTGTTGAACAACGATTACGGCCAAACTATTAGTACTACTATTACTACAGTGTATTGTTTTTGAGGTGCTTCGGTAGAGCTTCGAATTTTACATAAAGAATCTTTTTTGGTTTTACACCTTTTTTGCACTTACTGACTTAAGTGTAAAAACGAGTTTTATAAATACAATTTGCCTTTAAGCAAGTTATGTTTATTAAATTTAGGTCCGCTTTATTATCCTTGATTTTATGAACATATTTTTTAAGTAAAATAAATATGTAGTTAGTTTTTTGGAGCACTGTACTTTATCTATTTTAAGTAATAAATTTTTGTATTTAAAATGTTTCCTTTACCTATTCTTTCTATTCTCTTTGTAAAAATCAACTTTGCATCTAGTTTTTTCCAGTTTTTGTTCTATAATCTGTGGGGGGAGATTAATTTATAGCGGAAATAATCGCAAAACACTTAGTGTAACTTAAAAACCATCAACTGCTTTTTATATTGCTGTTAAATGACACCGTGTTATGAGGACGGCTTCCGTTAGACACCTTGGATTAAGTTATGAACCGTGTTTTACATATTAGGACAGTTGTAATAGTGCGATCGTGTTCAGTTTTGAGGGAATCACGCCCATGTCACTTCCTACCACATAATCGCCGCCAGCAAATGTGAATATCATGTTAGACGAGTCTTTGAAACGATGGAACTCCACGCCCAGTTATCATCCTATCAGTAGTTTCTTCGAAAACCGTTTCTACTGACGCTTATTCAACAACTGAACAATGTAAACAAACACTTGTAATTACCTTTGTTGTCTTTAATAAAACTAATAAATTACAAAAATTATGGTTTTCTTCTTGTTTTTGCTTCCTACGAAATGAAATTTTCATTGGAAGGTAAAGAGTACCTGAGTAATTTTTCAGATCGATCAGAAAGCTTGAAGTTGAACGAAGCAACGTCGATTGAGTTAAAAATAAGCGTACATAGCTTCGGCGTATGTGCGACCGAGACATTTTGCAAGAGCCTAGCACTGATAAGTAGGTTAGTGGTCCCCAGGGTAGGCTCATGCCGAAAACTCGATCGTTCTTTCACTTACCCTCCGCAAATATAGAAAATGCAAGGCAAAGAGAGCTTTAAAATTTTAAAATCTTGAGAATCCTCGCTTAAATATTCCATTTTGCGGCTCTCCAGTAATGCCTCGACTCCTCGGTGGAAATATTGGCCGGCGCGCTTCATGATATTCATAAATAAATGAAGTGAAGTGGCAGATGTGCAATGTATCAAGTCAAATGAAAGTTGCCCATTTAAAAACAGGGCTTCGCATTTATACTTGTCATGAATAGTGAAATCTTTGATCTTTTAATTTATGGTATTATGAATGGGTGAAGATTTAATTACGGAGTCGGTGATTTACAGATTTACAAACACGCTCTGCTGACTTCTAATCACACCTCGAGTTCGCTTGTAAAACATCATATTTAAAAGATTAAGTGAAAAATTAAATTAATTGGGTAATAAACTGGCACGTCGTTGGATAATTATCATTTTCATCTGGAAGTTATCACAAAATTTATCAAACGCTGGAGGATGGAGAGAAATGATGATTATCTTGACTGTCTTTGGGATTTGGATTAATATTTCATAGGATAAAATATGCCGAGTTTTGAGTTGGGCTAAGAAAGGTAGAGGAATCCTATCCGCAACCTAAACTAATTAAAGTTGTGCCGAGCATGGTGCATAACCGAGAGCGGAGCGCAAAACATATAAATTACTTTTAATTACAACAATTTTATAATTTGTACTTGGCGAGTCTTGATTAATTAACTTTGGAGATTAATGGACATTGTAAATTATTATGCACATACCGGAAGATAAATGCTAGGAGGAAATAATTTCGGATTTGAATTAGGAAAGTCCCTTAAATAAGTCCATTATTTTTCGCTTCTACCACTCGTCACATTTGAATAGACAAACACATTCAATAAGTTGTCCTGCAAGGGTACATATTCCCAGCGGTCTGTCGCACTCAGCGTTCCACTGTCCAAATCAGTATCGTCCCTTGAGCTTTCCTCAAAGCCGTGATAAAACACGAAATATTCCTCGCGACGGCTTTTTATGCGGCTTCGCAAAACTAAAATCTTGAAACTTTGACGGATGCGTTTTAAAGTGTCTGCCGAAGTGCCGTCATAAGTTACGACGCTTCAAATATTAGATCAAACCTCCAGGGTCGTATCAATAAGTCGGCCAGAAATGGATTTTTCATCCTGCAGACAAATGGTCTCCGGCCTCGCACCCTTCGGACCTATGGGCACAAATAACGCCACAAATGTATGACGCACGTTGAACATTGGTGGCGTTACGAACTTTGTGAGTTATGGGATGGCTCCCTGATATGGATACTGCTGTAACTAGTTATTGGATAGGTAGGTATATGGAATGTCGATAGCTTTTATGATCGGGCCACAGTAGAGTCGAGGGAATAACACCGAGCAATCGATAAGTCATTTTTCGACGACCACATATCACTTTAGTGGGATTTTGATTGAATAAACCTGCGCCAGATGAAAAAGACAACACTCGAATTTTTCACCTCTTAAAATGTAAGCAGCTCTGAGTAAAAATAACTACAAAATTAGTGTTATGGACTAATTAATTGAATTTTACCCTATTTAAAAAAAAATACGCCAGTATTTTATTTAGGAAATAGATGGTGTCCTAGCGAGTTGGTAAAGTCCATTAAATGGTGAAATTAAAAAAATATATATAAGACATTGATGCATACACTAAACTAGTTCATCGCCTGAAATTAATTTCAACTATGTACAGCGTGTCTCAAAAATAAATTACAATAAAAACCTGTGTTTTACTAAATGAAACACCATCATGTTTCTTGACATTTTTGGATGTAGCCTTTTAAGACAATGTTTTTACGCTAATCTTTTATTAGTCGATTTTGATTAATTTTAGAAATAAGACGGTTTTTTTGACAAAAACATGCACTTTAAAAAAAATTACACAAAAACTAAAACAGCTAGAACAATTTTTTACTTAGTTCTGCAAAAAAGAAAGTACAGAATTTAAAGCTGTAGCAATTTTTTAGTGTTTTGCATTTGTCAAGATTAAAAAATGAAGAAGTTTGTTAAAAGTTAAATAACTTAAAAACTTTTAATGGAAAACCCAATTTTTTATTTTTGCATCTAATAGACTAATAAATTGTCTATCTAAATGAATAAACTTTTAATGTCTAGAATTGATAAATAAAAAGATATTAAACATTCAATATCTAAGCATTGTTGATACTATGGCAATTAATAATAATTAGTAATTCCACCATCCGTTGATTTATACGGAGATTGTAAAAATCGACATTAATACTGAAAATCAAATTATTTTATTGTAAAAATAAAGAATAATGTTTAACATAAATGCGATTATTAAGTGATATTTCTTCCATCTCTTGTGCTACTGAGCACTTTTTGGCTACTGAAACAATAGTTTTTTTTAAATGTTTAAAGTTAAATATATTTTTAGTTTTTGATTATAAACACCTAAAAGTAATGATTTTGGAAAGACAATTTCATAATTTCTTAAATGCGAAAAATAGGGTGTTCCATTTAAATTTTTTAGAGTTATTAAACTTTTAACAAAAGTCTTCATTTTTTTATCTTTGCAAATGCAACACACTAAAAAACTTTATAGCTTGTACCTTCTTCTTTGCGGTAGTGAAAAAATATTCTAGATGTTTTTGTGTAATGCATTTTTAAAAAGTGCACGTTTTCGTCAAAAAACCATCTTATTTTTAAAACTCAGGAAAATCGGCCAATAAAAGTTTGGCTTAAAAACATTGTCATAAAAATCTATATCCAAAAATGATAAGAAACATATGGTGTTTTATTTAAAAAAAAACACAAGTTTGTATTGTAACTTATTTTTAAGAATCTGTATATTTGAAAATAATTTTAGACGATAGACTAGATTAGTATATATCAATGGCTTATACAGTTTTTTTTTAATTTTACTATTTAGGTAAAAGTCACTAATAGACTTTACCAACTAGATTATGTTTTTCTACATCTTTCTATAAAAAAATTGTATTAATTCAGTTTGCTATTACAAAAATGTATTTCTCGTGATTAAAAAAATGCACACTCAGAATTCGGTCCACCTGAGCTAAGAAAATAGATGAAAATTACACTAGTTTACAAATAATAACTTGTTTAATATACTTTTATCCAAATTATTTTTTTTATGTATATTTACTTTTGGTTAAACCAAAATAATAGTTATTTTTTTTATCATCTCAAAGTTTTTTGTTACGAACCATAATTTTCTTGCTTTCTACACAAATGCTTCCGATTTGAATTTATGTAAAATTCAAATTGTTGCTGAATTATTGCAAAATTATCACCAGATGGGTCTAAATGGGTCTTAAAATACATTTCACTGACTCGCACTTGGCCTTTGACGAACAGCGCGAGTGTTTTCATCAGGAAAATATGTTAAAGATTTTCGTTGGAGTGTTATAAAGAAAACTGATCTAAAAAAGTATTAACAATAAAGTAAAATAACTCATTTTTAATTCGTTGTTTGGCAGTTTTGTATTTTTGTTAATTACATATTTCTTGAACGTGACGTGGTGGACTTCTTTGAAAAATTTTTTTTGAACTCAGTGCCTCAAAATAACTTTCAGCTAAGGCATAAAAATCGTGTAAATTAGTGTTATTTTTGAAATCAGAATAAAACTCGAAAACAAATAAAAAGCAGAATAGGTATTTGCAATTTTTCATGAGCTTAATGGAGTTCGTTATCGAAATAAGGCCATGCGTTGTCAGCTGCAGTATGTGTTTGGTCGACATAAAGGGCATCAGCGATAAACAATGGCAATATGCCGGTACGCAATGGTAAATCCGGGCAGCATCTCGGCTTCTCCTGAAGAGATTAAGTGCGAGTGCCTGCGGCTGATACAGATAACAACGAACAGTAATCCGAATAACAACATTAAATACGACTCCAATTTGCCGCACTGTGGATTTGGAATGATTCTCTCTCACCGCAAACGCCACCGACCAGCTAAGAAATCCTTCAGCAAGCTTTGCGGCATGACGATGCTCGACGATTTACAAAAACGCAAATTAAATTCGAATGAAAAGTGTAGCAATTAAAGTGTACGCCACTGCTGTGTTTTCATGTGGAATAAATCAGGGTTGAATGCTGATATGAAAGGCAGCTATTGACCGGAGCAAGCGGCAGAAGCAAAACCTATAACCTTTCAACTTTCTATATAAAGCGTTGCAATAAAAATCACCTTCGTGAATCAAAAGCGATCTATCAAGCGATATTATCGGTCGGCTATTACAACTTTTGCTCGGCGCATTGATTCTATATGTGACGTAGAATCATAATAAAAAAACGGCAATACATCATGCAGTAGCACGCTTCTGCTGCTGCTCTTTGATGGGGTCGCAGGATAACCGATCAAAGATCGCAATACTGACCCAGCTTAAGCTTCGAAATGAAAAATTCTATTTTAACAATGCGAAAAATTTCTTCATTGTAATGTTAATTCCGGTGTGTTAAGTAAACAATTACACAATTTCATATGTAAATCGCGTTGAATTTAAGCGATTTTTCATGTCTTATCGCACCGTCAAGCAACGTGAAATTTATTTCTGTATTAGCATACGCAATTAAGACCAATGCTCGCTCCCACTTCAATTATTAGTAAAAATGTGGCTTAAATTCGCCTTCATAAATCTCATATTCACTATTCAATATCAATATGAAACGACTGAAAAAGCCTATAAAACCCCAAACATAACATATTGGTACTCAAGTTTCCCCCAATATGATATTTTAGCAATCCCTACACCTGTAGAATCTTATATCCACAACCTTCAAAATTCTGTGTAGTTTTCCACACGTACCACCTCTGATCTTTTTTCGATGCATGCGTTTCGGTGTTATTTGTTATTTGTGATGTTTGCTGCGTGATAGAGAGGAGCTGCCAAGGATGATTGAGAGCTCTGACGGGCTATAACATCATATTACGGGAAACTCACGGGGTGAGATGATAAGTGCGCTGTCAGCCCATCATGTCTGGGGAATTCGCTTCATATGTTACTTATGGGGAAGTTACATCAGATTGTTTGGGAACGAAATATCTTATAGATTTTTTGCCTCCGGTGGCCGGCCTGACTGACCCAGAATCGACTAAAGGTTGCCACAGATATTCCCTCCCTCGTGTCCTAATAGACTCATATAATAATTTAAATACAACTTTTAATTCGGAAATTTTGGTTTTATCATTGATTAACTGGATTTCTTGGACTAAAAAATTATTTAAAACGTTTTGAACTACTCTTCCGTTTTTGAATAAATTATAGGTCAAATTAAAAAAATCAGTAGCTAGAAAGTCCTGAAGTCTGTTTTTTCTTTAAATGGAAATTACCAAGTCAAAATTTCGGTGAAAAAATGGGTAGCTGCTCCATATTCACAAATTTTGTTTGTTTTTTGTGTTTGTCCCTCGAAATTTTGTTAAAAATTATGGTGGTTTTCATGTTGTAATGTTGTCAAAATTTTGACTTTTATGAATCTTGTGTGCTTGTTTGCTTTGTAAGCCTTTATAATCGAATACCTGAGGACAAACATCACTATCTAATGTCCAAAAACAGTGCTAATAATATTGATAGAACCACACTGTAAGTAAGGACAATGTTGTGAACAAAAATGAGCTTCTTACTACAAAAACTTTAATAAAAAAGTTATTTTGCAAAAGATACAAGCAAGTATTATGAAGATTGTCAATAATTTATTGAAATGAGCTCAAAGTTGATTCATTTTCTAAATTCTTCTTCGGCTTTAATTTCAAAATTGTTACTTTTTCAACTCGTTCTTCAAAAACGGTGCAACCAGACCTACTAATTTAATTGCGTTCTTTCTCTTTGATGTTTATGTTGTATTCTCATCATTTTCTTTACTAAAAATCAGAGAATGTTTAGCAAACCTGCATTTAGAATTTCATATCTTTTTTTTCATTACTTATGTCCCTTAAATTTTTATGTTATTTTCGTTCGAAATTATGTGAAAACAAAAAAAAATCTCTGAAATGTCTCTTATATTCTCTTTTTTGTCTTTTATAACTCTTACAAGTTATACGTGTATTGTATTGCTGTCGATTTTAAGTTACAACAAACTCTCAAAATTTTATTTTTGTGAAAACAAAAAAAAAATTTTAAGTGTCTCTTATATTCTCTTCTTTGTCTCTTATAACTTTTATAAGTTATAAGTGTGTTGTATTGCTGTCGATTTTAAATTAAAACGAACTCTCAAAATTCTATTTTTTGGAAACCCTCATTCCTAAATCCTAAGAGACTTTTGTATTATTGGTTTCTTAAATCCTAAGAAAAATGAGTTTTATTTTAAAATGTATTTCACTCTCTTTGATACACTGACATATTATTTCAAGTATTTTTTTTTAAAGTTTGTAATTCCAACTAATTACTTTCAAATACGAGTAACGAATATCAACTTTTGACAAAAAATTAAACATAATTTTTAGGTTTTTTATAGTTTAAAAAAGTGTTTAACGACAATGCATTTAAAGGTTTTATCAGACCTCATCGTTTCGCACGAATTGATCCGATTTAAAAAAAAAATTTTTTTTCAAAATATTGAAGTTTTTAATGACTAGTCAACGAAATACGTATTTATTAAAAAATTGTGTTAAAATTTAAAAAAAAAAAATAAGAATTTTTTCTCCTATTTTTCATTGTTTGAGTCCCTTGATTTTTTATGCCATTCTCATTCAAAATTATGTGAAAATAAAAAATTTAATCTTATTTTTAAGAGAAAAAATCGTGGTTTAATTTTTTTTTATTGTTTTTGACTTTGGCCAGTATTTACATTTATTCCGTTACTCGTTTATTGTATTCAGTCGTTTAGTTTTTTTTGCTGAATAAAGTTGGAAAAATCGTAATATTAGCCCACTGGTTTCAAATTTCGGTGATTTCCATTGTCACAAAATGTTCAAAAACCCAATCGGCTTATTAATGCCAAAACTTTTGTACTAGTCGAAATAAATCTCATCCGTCATCGTCTAAATTTTAGCAGTAGTCTTTTTCTGACTTTTGCTTGCACACTTTTTGTCTTCAAATTTCCAAAAACTGTTACCCAATTTGTTCCCGTTTTTGTGTTTTCATTCCTAAATTTTCTCAGACAATTTTTTTGCTGACGTTTATTGCATTTTTTTTAATTAGGGGTGCCAACGTTAAGACTGTTTAAAAAAGACAGACTTTACGAACTTATCAAATACGGTGGGTAAACTTTCATAATCCACAGTTATTCAAGTTTTCAAAGCATTTTTTGTGGTGGTGCGGAATATTTAGAATTATTATATTCTATTTTTTACTGTTAGCAAAGAATTTTTTTTAAGTAAAAATATCACTGAATTTTCAAATTAGTGTTTTGGCAAGCAACGTTTTCGTAATTTGTGAGTTTATAGAGATGTTTCCGTTAATGGGGCCATCAAGGGCGAGCACCGTCCGTCATCCCCGTCGGAGCATTTATCCATAACATTAAGGTTATGTTCAGCACCTGACGCGTTCCATCCATCGGGCTTTATACGTATACGTGAGAGATAACCCTCTCATATTTCGTCTTGGTCCCTTGTGCAATATTCACATTTTCGCCCTCTCTAGTTTCCGATGTGTACTTATGTCGCGATGTCGTTTTTGTTCGATTGGGTGAGAAAAACGTTGTCCGATCGTTATTAAGATTCGTGTCGAAAAGTATGAGGGTTAAAAAGCGGCGATGGTGTTGTCTAACGATCTCCGAGTTCTTCAGCGGAGCGGTGAGCTTTCGCAAGCGCGTCGTGTAATCGCATCAATAAAAATATACGAGTCCGATGTCTGATTGACATGATACACGACTGTTAACAAATTCTTTGTGTGTGTAGATCTAGTTCTATTTAAGTGGTCGGGGTTGGAGGTAACTTTGGACATAACAAGCCGCCGTGCTATTGCGATGCGCGGCATGCACTCTCTCTGACTACAAACAACAGGTGTTTTTAGAGTCACCGCTCTCGTTATCCGTTTTTACTCGCCGTTATTTATTATTATTTCATATGTGACAATTTTTTTACAACGATTCATCATACTCTTCGACGAGGAATTCCTGCGGCGGTCGCGACCGGTAAAAAAGGGCTACTTCGCCATATTTGCCTTTTCTCAAGCACAGCCTTGACGGGAGACCCCCGGCGTCGGTCATGATCATATCTACGGTTCGGCACCTAGAGTACCGTATTCTACGTGCCACCTTACTCATATTAATAACCCCATCCGACGTTGTCACGGGACACCGCTATCTGTTCTCACATACTTCTTCATTCATATTTAACAGACAACCTCTTTCAATGATGGCAAAGCTCGACAATGCTTTTCAATTCAAAACCAGACGGCTATTACGTAAAATGTGGTAAAATAAAAAGAAAAACGTGTAATTAATATACCTACCACAGAAGGTTATTGTCCATTCAATTACTTCTTCCATGACTGATGTGTAAAAAATAAAAGACATAAAAATATAGAAAATTTTATTTTTGTTTTAATACAGCTTATTTTTGATTTTAGAGAAGAATATCTATATAAAAATTTATGTCATGAATACAATACACTCTAAAACACTTTGATTGAATTTGAAATAATCTCTTCATTTTTTAATCTTTACAAATGCAAAACACTAAAAAATTGTTACAGCTTTAAATTCTGTAATTTCTTCTTTGCAGAAGTAAGAAAAATTTTGTTCTAGTGTCTTAGTTTTTGCATAATTTTTTTTAAAATGCACGTTTTTATCATTTCTAAAACTAAGCAAAATCTACTGATAAAAACATTGTGTGAAAAGCTTCATCCAAAAACGCTATGAAACATATGGTGTTTCATTTAAAAACACAAATTTGGAACTTATTTTTGAGATATACTGTATGGTTGAAAATAATTTTAGGTAATGCACTAGATTAGTATCTATCAATTTCCCAAATACATCTTTGAAAATTTTATCACTTAAGGGTCAATATTGGACTTTACCAACTCACTGGGACATCCTGTACAGTGTTGTTTTCAAGAAATTGCTGTGTTTTTCTAAATTTTTTAACAAGAATTGAAATAATTCAGTTTGTTATTAAAAAAAATGTATATTCTCGTGATCAACAAATGCAAAGAAGAAATAAAAAGAAAACCTGTAATTAGTATACCTACCTACAAGAGGTTATTGTCCATTTAATTACTTCTTTCATGAATGATTGACTGATATGGTGTGTAAAAAATAAAAGACATAAAAAAACATAAATTTTTTTTTGATTTAATACAGCTTCTTTTTGATTTTAGAGGAGTATTAGAATGTATAAATATATGTCATAAATATGAGTACTAAAAAAAACACATTGAAATAATGTCTTTGAAAAAACACATTTTATTAATTAAATTGCAACTTTGTCAACACTAAAAATCGAAAATATTTTATAGTCGTGGATAAAGTATAGTATTCTACTCGCATATAATGGCTATTATTTACTCAGGTGATTAAAAAACTCGTCTATGGCTCGTTTTTTAAACTTTACTTCTTGAATAATGGCCATTATATGCTCGTTGAATAATATTGTATAAAGTAACACTTTTCAATTCTAATACGTTTACAATTCCCACAACTTCTCTTTAAATATAGCACTCCAACAATTTTTTTTTGGAATGCTTGCAAAATTTCTTCCAAAATCTTTTTTTTAATTTTGTTTAATATTTAACAATTAAAATTAACAAATAATAATTAAAATTAAATACAAGTATTATTTTTACTACAAAAATTTCTCATTTCTCTAATGAGAGAGTTTGGCTTTTCTGGAACGAGGGAAACCGTTATTTGGACTATGGTGTGTCTTGTTAATACTCAACTACTATTCGAATAAATGATTTTAAAAAAGTTGCTTTTTTTGTTAGAAAAATAATGAACCTTTTGGTGTTATATATATTTTTATACACACCAGATGAATAAAAAGTATGGAACCAAACGTTTTTTGCTTAAACTATTTTTGAAGTACTATAAATGTGATGTTTTATCAAAAATAAAATTTTTCAAAATTTTCTTTTGTTTTTGAGTTCTACAATTTTTTTTATTTTTTTTTAAATGGCAGCCCACTAAAAAAATATTTTTTTCATGAAGGTAATATTAATTTTTTTCAAAAAATTTTTTTTACATAAATTGCAATTTTGAGAAAAAAAATCGCATAACAAAATTTTGTTTTTAAAATGCGATTACATTTATAATCACCCTGTATGTACTCGTATTTCTTTCGGGTTTCTGAAATTTTTTTTTACAAAATTGTGCCTCATAAATAAAGCAATTGGCACCAAATTTTGTCCCTGAACTCAAAAATGTTTCGGATATGTATCTAATAACAAAAAATTGTGATCGTTTATTTCTTGTTTCATGTAGTGATATATCTTTTTCTGAATTGCTCGTAAATTTTTTAAAGCATTGCAACCATCAAAAAATCAAGTTTGTAAAAAGTTAGCTAACCCATGTTTTGTGACTTTATTTGGGTTGTAACCATAAAAGATTTTTTCAATTCTTAATTCTTAATTAATTTATTCTTACTCTAATTAATTTATATCTCACCAGTTTTGCTTATTGTTTATACATCTTCAGAGGCAAAAATGTTACAGGAGGGGTCAGAACTGTCAGAATTTAATATTCTTAAAACATAACATTGTTGATTATTAAAAAAGTATGTATATAAAAATTACCATTTTTTTCGTATTTTTAGTCAGCGTCGTGTTTAGAAATCAGATAACTGAAATAATTTTGAAAATTTTCTTTCTGAAAACATAAGATTTGTTTAAAAAGCTTTACAATTATCAATTTAATCAGTTTAATAGCCAATTTCCTCTAATCGCATAATTGGAATAACCCTTTAAAATCCATTTTGCGATTGACTTGCGCACCTGAAGGGGTCCTATGATAAGGGTGACGCACATAAAGCGACGCTAGGGATATTATTAATGAGGGCGTCGAGCGTGAAATGAGTGCCGGACCGTCGCGACGCTCTATTAACGGATTAGATCCTAAGCGCAGTCCGATCTCCATATTACTAAGCTTGTATGCAGCGCACAAAATCAGGCAAAATTGCCTCTTATGCTTCATTGCTTAGAGACATGGGATTATACCACCTCCCTCTGGAAGCTAAGCGCTCAATAAAATAATTAATAGAGCACCTCGGGGGACTCGGTTATATTCAAATTTTTAATGAGCTTAAGCCGCGCTTTCGACATGATGGGATTATGCAGCTTCAACAGATTAAGTTGATGTGTAGGAGTTTGCGCCAAACTGATTGATGTATAATCCATTTTTACGCAGATATTGCATCTTCCTTGTCTCCTCTTTCAATCAACATGATTTTGAACTTACAAAACATTTTTAAATGTGCAGATTTGAGTGCACTATCACGTGCTCGGTGTAAAATGAACTATTGGAAAGACCCAGAAATCTGCATTCCTATCAAATGCCTACATGAGATTAGCATAAAACGGTTATTATAATGAGAACATATGTAAGTAAAATGTGTTATTTTTCCACTTTTGGGTGACAAGTTGGCGTTAAGTGAAGTAATTCATAAAGACATTATCAGGCAATTTGCATTATATGAGTTAATTGTTGACAGTCAACCACTTCGTTTTATTTATTATCCCCATAAATTTAAAGTGCATTCAAACAGGCACGAGTCAATTTATCAAAAGCTGCCAGGAAATATTAATTTATAGTTCAAATAATGAAAGCAAATCCCTCGACCCATACAATGTATGATTAATGCTGTTAAAATTGAGCCATTAAGCAAGACGACGAAATGCAACCTGTTTAAATTATTCAAATTTCGTTCTGACAGCTGCACCGTAGTCTACATCAAACTCACGCATATGTAGACACCATATTTTTCGAAGTAGGGTTAAATTTAGTGCTAAAACCTGCGGTAAATCCGAGAAACAACAAAAAATGAATACCACACACTTTATCATGGACTCTAAAAATAATTTCGTTAAAACAATGAGTTTGTGAAAGTGTACACCTGTTCAGAACGATCAAAAAACATTTAGGTTGAGTCGTTTAGATTTTATGAAACCTGACAAATTAGCTCACTTTTGCCAAATATTCTTTGAGTGTGTTTTCAAATATTTTATGGAAAAAACTGTGATGGCTTGTCACAATCCTGGATTTACTATGTTATTGTTTAAGTTTGATAATGTTCGTGTCTCGTTCAATACAACTTATATGTTTTTGTTGGCGGGGGATTCAATGTTAAATATACCGGGTTATGAACTGCCTGGTAAACGAAAAAATAATTATTTTTGACAAGTATTGCCTCTCGGGAAACAAGTGAAATCTTTACGCTATTTTTAAAATAAAAAAAATCTTAAGTGAGGTCAAAAGCAACTAATTAGCGATTTTTGTACTGGTAATTATGATTCATTTGGTATCATTGATATTAATCACCGCTCTGCGGAGTTCTTTCTCATGATAATGATCAACGTTGATGATGTCACAGCATTATGTAAATCGGGATTAGTGTGCGAAATCAATTTGATAAAAAGCATAAAAATGCACTCGGCAGCTGGCCCTCCCCCGTAATAATCTGAACAAGTTGATGAATAAAGTGTTACATTTATGGGAAGCTGCATATGACAAAGCGTTCCACCCCCAATCTAACGTCCTTTCCCCTAACCTCGAGGCCTTGCCATTTTAATATTCAGATTGGTTACACCTTTTATGTGTATAGGAAATAATTTCGAGCTGTATTTACCCCCAACATGACCCTTGTTTGTTTTTTACACTTGGACTCTTTGATCGAGAGATTAATAAACACATCTGAATTGAAATTGCGTTTCAAACTGATTCTTCACATTATCAATGTGTAAATGAACACAATGATTGCCACGTCATTTTGTATTCAGTTTGGACGCTCATAATAAATGTTTACGTTTGTTATTGTGAATGACAATAAAACTATATTGGTGCTTATTATTCTCAGCGACATGCACTTGTGCAGTTACTTATAACATATCGAGGTATTTCCATGGGAATTTATTTTAAATTGAATCTAATTTTTCCACACCGATTTCTCGGATAAACGGGTTTTGTAACATACTTAAAGAAACGCTGCTTTCCTTAAATAATAAATAAAGTAATAATGGGTACTGACATTTTACACTAATATGTTTCCCTATAAATTAGTATACAAAGTAGACACTCTAAATATAGTCTATCAAAGAAAAACCGCATTTTTCACATGTTTAAAAAAACACTTCAATCATCATTATAAATGATGTCCTAGCTGGGACGTTTTTACACAAAATATGTAGCCAAATAAACATAAAAACATAAATTAAAAAAAAAAAAAACATCTACAGAGTACGCTAAAACATGCGCCCCAGAGAAAAATCTAAAAAATTCCATAAAAATTTCGAAGTTGTGAGAGTTTAAATTTTGCACTTTGACTATTTCTGTTGGAAAAATTATTTTCCGAGTGTTTTTTGCTACAGGTGATTAAAAGAGGAAGCAAGGAAGCTGTATCCTAAATTGTAACTCTGTTTAATGTTATTTGTGGCTTTTATAGGCAAAATTTGTATCTTTACTAAATAATTATAAAAAAACATATACAAGATCATCAGTATCATTAAATAGACATGTTAAATGTTAAATATCAAAATTTTTTGACACAGAATTTTTTAAACATATTTTCCATATTCCTAGTAAATTATCTTACTTGAAATTTTCTGGGACGATAGTTCTGACACATCCTGTATGCATCAGAAAAAAAATTTTTTTCCTAAAAAATTTTTACTTGAGACTTTGTGTTTGTGTTTCTGTATGATAATAAATTGCAACAAATTCTCATTTTGATTTATTGGGTAGTTATTTTTTATACCCAAGCAAATAAAACTTTATTTTTGCTTTTTGCTTTTGCTGATTTTTTTCTTTCAATTAATTTTCTTTAAATATTTAACTAAATTAATGTAGACTATGTTGTTATTATTTAAAATTAACTTAGGTAAATTAACTAAGGTAGTAGTTTTGGGGACATATTTAATCCTTTAACGGGCAGAACCCAGAAGACCTTACAGAATAGTGTATCGTATTTTTTTTGGGTTCTATTTAATGAAAGAGTGATTCAAAACAATGTTTTTTGGTTCAAATAATTTTTAGTTTTTTTGAAAAACGTCGATACATATTTGTACTGGAGAGCAATAAACTGAAACATTTTCTAAAATTATCTTTGGTCCACAATGGTACCACTATAAAGCTCTAACTAGGTTTTTGTTTCAGAATCGACCTCCATATCATCATCAATGGTGTTTAGAAGGTGTTTAGAAGGGACCTTCCAGATTATAAATTAAAAATAATGCAAACAAAATGACATTCACTTAGTGGTACATTATATTGTACCAAAACAAAAACACTGTTCAGTGGTAGAAATGTGTTTTTTTAGCTAAATGATCGACGATTCAATAACCAAACAGTTTCCATCAAAATATCAATGCAATTTCTATAAAATAATAGGCGTAGTTAAGAAATTGTAAAATCTAACTCACTTTTGAAGTTTTTTAATTTTAAAGATAACAAGATTAACAAGATATATTTGGGTCAAGTAGAGTATACGACCGTGGAAGCATGTGGTACAATAATGTACCTACAAAGGGTTAATTACAATTCCAAATTTTGAAAGGTATCTCTAATAAGATGATAAGAGAGCTAGAGGTTGATTTTAGTTTGGTTTTCTGCTGATTTTGTAGGATTAGACAGCAATTGGTGATTAATTGATTGTTATGATTGGATGCCGTCGCCGGTGTGTGTGTTAGGTGGTGTGGTGGTGTATAATGAGTGGAGCGGTAAGAGGTTCGGAGGCGGCGAGATATAGCTGCGCGAGACAGGCAGGCGGTATCTCCGATATCCCGAGATTGAGTCGGTTTCATTATCGGGAGAGCTCATCATATTTTAAAGGGGAATGTAATTTCATTTGCTCCATAAAATCTAAGCTGCTCTAAATCTGGTATACGGAGGGGAAGCATATGCGTCCCGATCCGGGGGAATATAGTTCACAGACTCCGCCATTAAATATGAGCTTACTGAAATGTAAAACAGTCGGGGTTTTGCATTTCCAAGCATAAACTGCCGACAAAACGGCTTGAGGATTCATTTTATGTGGACTGAGATATGTCTCTCTGCCTCGCACCTTGCTAGTTAATATGCTGCACCGCCCCCTGGCGGAGGGCCGCCACGTCGAATACACGCTCCGGATATAATCTTTGCAAACGACACTTTACGATGAATTTCATGTTTACTGCATATTTAATTAATAGATGCTGCGCTACGATGGCTCTACATTTTCATCAGCGTAATCTCCCCGGAATGGATATTCAGCCCGTTTTCATATAAAATGCACTAATATAAATGTCGTCATTTCGGCTTTATTGCTTATTGCCCCATTTATAGCAACTTAAAAATATTTCCATTTTAATAGGCAACGTTTTGCATAATTAAGGGCGCCAAATTTCAATGTCCATTACCGAACGATTTAATTCCACCGATAAAATTGCATTCCAAATATTTACCTCAAAACCTAAACCGAGGCAAGTTGTGACCCTAAACAGGATCGTGCAAACTGTTCCTGGATTGTTGAGACAATCCTAAGGCATTAAGACTTCTACTTTCAAATCGAAACACCGACGTTTTCTCCACGGCGTCGATATCGACAGACTATAATCATTGATAACGAACGGCGATAGACAGGCATAAAGCGTCGGTCTGGCAGTGGAGGAGATGTGAATATTACTCCGGAGACTCACCCAAAGTATGGCAGAGCTACCCGGAAAACTACGATCAAAATGAATGTTGGCATCAGGTAATCGATTTCCAACATACACCCTAATTCACCTCTGTCATCTTTGCCATACATATATAATAACTCTAAGATGCTTCAGAGAAGCATTTAGAGTTTACAGAGAAGATAGAATTAAAAGAAAACAGAAATAGGAAACACAGTAAAGTATAAAAGTAAAAAAATATATTTCAAGAGCTTTTTTTTATCTCTAACTAGCTGTTGCCCGCGGCTTCGCTCGCGTGGTAGTTTGATACAACTATTTCAAAACGCAAAAGGGCTAAGAAACTTACTAACAAAATATAGCAGCACATAATTTATTATGAACTTCGTAGTAAAAATAAAAAGTCTGTCTTTTATAACTTATTTAAAAACCGTAAAATTTTAAGTCCTATTTCATGGATATTACTTAACAATGACAAATTTTGATACAAATTTTCATTCCACGTTTAACTATACATATTTATACAAACTTTCATCCTTTATTTGACCCCCTTAGGGATAGAATTCTCCAAAATCTTGAAACACGTGCTATTTTGTTTTAACTGAACACCCAAATACCAATTTTCATAGATTTAACTTAAAAAAACGGATATTTTACGAAGTTTTACCCTTGTTCAACCCCCTTGAGGGTGAAATTTCTAAAAATCCTGAAACACGTATTACTTGATTTTTAATCGAAAGCCTAAATACAAATTTTTAAGGATTTAACTTTATAAATGACATATTTTAATACAAATTGTCATCTCTGTTTAACCCCCTAGAAGGTAGAATTTTGAAAAATCCTAAAATACGTGTTTCTGCATTTTTAACCGAAAGCCCAAATTCCAATTTCCATAACTATAACTTCAAAAATGACGAATTTATAAATATTTATACAAATTTTCATCCCTTGTTTGACCCCTTAGGGATAAAATTCTCCAAAATCTTGAAACACGTGCTATTTTGTTTTTAACTGAACACCCAAATACCAATTTTCATAGATTTAACTTAAAAAAAAACACGAATATTTTACGAAGTTTTACCCTTGTTCAACCCCCTTGAGGGTGAAATTTCTAAAAATTCTGAAACACGTATTAGGTACTTGATTTTTAATCGAAAGCCTAAATACAAATTTTCAAGGATTTAACTTTATAAATGACATATTTTAATACAAATTGTCATCCCTGTTTAACCCCCTAGAGGGTGGAATTTTCAAAAATCCTAAAACACGTGTTTCTTTATTTTTAACCGAAAGCTCAAATCCCAATTTTCATAAATATAACTTCAAAAATGACAAATTTATAAATATTTATACAAATTTTCATCCCTTGTTTGACCCCTTTGGGGATGAAATTTTCCAGAATTCTAAAACACTTGTTTTTTTGTGTTTAACTGAGAGCCCAAATACCAATTTTCATAAATTTAACATTAAAAAAAATACAAATATTTTACGACCTTTTACCCTTGTTCAACCCCCTTGGGGGTGAAATTTCCAAAGATGGTAAAATACGTATTTTTTTATTTTTAACCGAAAGCCTAAATACCAATTTAACCACCTCATTTAACCCCCTAAGGGGTTGATTTTCCAAAAATCCTTTCTTATTGGATGCCTACGTTATAAAAGGTATCTACTGTGAAAATTTGAAATTTCTGTCTCCAGCTGTTTAGGCTGTGGGTTGATAGGTCAGTCAGGACAAGCCTCTTTATATATACAGGATGTCAATTTTAAAACTTGCAATCGGCAATATCTCAAGAACTAAAAACGTTATGGAGAATCACTCAAAACCGTTTCGGTGGTTTTTAGGGGGAATCAAAATGGCATGATAAGTGACGCTCCTCCACCCATTCTTCAAGCCACAGCCACCTTAAGTTGAAAATTTTAAATGGCACGACCCTACTTGCGATACATCGTTGGAAAGCCCATAACAAACGCTTTTCAAAAATGTCATACAACAGCTTATTTGGTAAAGCCATTTTTCCAATTATTCAAAAAAGAAGAAGTTAAATTTTCATTTTTTTATTATATTCAAGGGTGGGTGGAAGTGTGTCACTTATCATGTCATTTTAATTCCCCCTAGGAACCACCAATACGGTTTTGAGTGATTATTAATAACTTTTTCATTTGAAAGAAATTGCCGATTGCAAGTTTTAAAATTGACACAGTGTATAGATTAGATATAACAAGTTGGAGTAAATATTGAAAAAATCGTTTTTGATGCAAGGATTAGACTAGGGCATGTGCTGATCCTTCGTAGCGCTTGCTGTCCAACCCGTCATAATCTGATTCCCTTGAGAGCCAGTGGTATAAATATTTTATGGATTTACGTTGTTCAGTGCATTATACTTATCGTGTTTGCTATTTGATCTGTTGTGATGTCGGAGACACTTTCCGAAGCAGTCTCGGTTTTCCCACAAGCGACTCTAATCGTGAAATGCAGGGAAATTTAAAAACAAAACCGTTTCAGCAGAAAATTCAGTATAGTTGTGAGGTAATTCGGTCAAAGTCGCTGATAAAAGATGAGGATCTTCAGGAGTATCTTTTTGATCGGGGCTTTCACGATGTAACAAATCGGGAGTCATACATCGGCAATTTCTTTAAGGTTCCCGCGGGACAGCCGGGTCCGAGAGCTGGACATCAGCGTATTCTCTTTATGTCTCCAGGAAATTATACCTTATGCGCTCCCCCCGACTCGAGCACGTAACTTGCACTATACCGCCTGATTTCATGTCGTCTACTTTAGCTTAGACGTTACTTTATTATAGAGGAGACGAACGAATTTACTTCCCGGCAAGATATTCTCCACACTTTGAACTTTTCAAATATCTGAATTATTTATTACAGTGTTGTACAAGAAACTAGATACTAATTGCATTTATTTTGATTGATCTAACGTTACGTTTTACGTTAGGCAGTTTAAAGTTCAGCAAAATGCAGACAACATTCTTAATTTTATCTTGTTCCGTAAATAACAAAAATAACCGTAGGCAAAATTTCGACATCAGCATATTTCTTAATGGATGTTTAAGGAACTTTGCGATGTTTAAAATTCAAATGAAATCAGACTCCTAATTAACTGCTCTTGTTGTTTTAATTTTTGATTTACCTCTATCTTTCGACAAAAAATCCAATTAATTAAATCTTTCTAAACACTACGCAATATAATACTTTATTATAATTCCCTACTAATTACACCACATATCTGTAAATTAATTAGTAGAAAAGGGGGGAAGAAAATCACAAAAAACTTTTGCTATCTCCACGAAATGTACCAGACACGTAAAGTGTGAAGCAATAACACCGAATTCTATCAACCATAAAAGGGGGTTTAATTGTGGCCATATTGCCGTGATTGGAACATTCGGGGGGGTTTCAGCTTCTAAGACGTCTTCTTCGAGATGAGATCTGATAGCCACCACTCGGTAATGCCTTCTATAGGCTCGAGGGAATCTGATAATTGGTGACTTATAGACCTGTCGGTCACTCTGTCTGACTTGTACTCTACCACAATTAAACTTTGATCCAATATTGATGTAACTCATCAACTGCAATTATTTTTAAAGCGCAGCCAGTTAGACTTAACATTAGTTCTGCTTCCTTCCATTTTCGTTACTTAAAGAGCATTTGGTTCAAGTCAAGAGTCAAAAAAATGATGAATATTTGGACAGTCGGTGGTGCATTAGTAAAATGAGGAGAGTATGGAAGATTTACAATGTTTTGAAAAGATATAAAGTGTCTGTGAAAATGTAAATTCGGAAAAATAAAACTGGTATTGTGAAATATTTTCATTGAGTTAGTATGAGAGTGTCGACTATAAAAGTTTCCTTCTGCTGGTTTATGGCCTGAGCAGGGGTTGGGCAAATAAATCAGAATCAGGTGTAGCAAGTACCAAGCATCGCTGCAAGTTGGCAATATTTTAGCTGATTGCATTGGTTTATGTTTTTTCGTTGATCGAGGGAAACTCCTCTTGGTTTAATTATGTGAACCGGAGGGCTGAAGGGCAAGTGGCGCCGTCGACAATGAGACGTTTGGTGTTTCCTCTTGGAAAAAGTGCCACAATTCAGTAATAAATAGCCCGAGTCCATAGAGCAAGCTCAGACCCGGGTAAAAACCGATGTAATCGTATGTTGGCCGCATGTACGAGTCCCGTCGTGTAAAAATGAGTTGGTTAGTGGAGATCGTAAAGCACACCTTGTGACACCTGGAAGGTCGAGCGGCTCCCACGGATCGTCTGCCCCACATTTTATGGTTTGGTTATCGAGTTGGACGTCGGGAAGGCGTGAATCCTCTTGTATGTTTGCATTGGACGTGTGTACTTGTGAAATTGCAATATGTCAACGCATACTCGAGGGAAATATTATCCGGCGCGTTTATTGACAGCAGTAGATTGTTTGGCGATCTACTGGCCGCTGGACACCCGCTATAATTCTGCAGGGGACGTCACCGGCCAAAAAGGAATATTTATTTCGTTTCGCATAGTTTTATTTTTATTGGATATTGGATTCGGTCGGATGGAAATTGTGATTGCGTTTTTTCACTCGTTTTAATATTATTCCTGTTTACTCTCGGGATTTCTGCATACACACATCCCGCCAATGAAATACTTTTAATTTCATGTTAAACTATGGACACAAAAATCGAGCACAGAAAATTCGATTAAAACGAAAATTGAATTTATATTGCATATACAGGGCTGCGTCAGAATTCGCGCCCCAGAGAAAAATGTCAAGTGCCAGCGGCAATAGATCGCCAAAAAGTGCAGCCGAAGAAGTAATTTTTGCTTGCATAAGAAAGTTATTAGACTCGTAAATTCACCAATTCCAGAAGGGCATCTCAAGGTGTGATTGGAAAATTATATCCTGTGCTAGGTTACAAAAATAATATCAATTTGCTCAAAACTTCAAAAAAAAATAGCTGGTCTACTGTAATTTTGACACCTGTCATGTGGGTGACGTAACCTGCTAGTTTACAGTATTTTTCTCGAATTTTTCTCCTTGAAGAGGTTTTACACGAGTATAATGAGACAAAATCGTTAATTAATCAACAATTATCAAAAATTATTTAAAAAACTCGATTACCAAACATTCTGGAAATTCCTGATGAACCGACTTCTCTAAAACTTCTTCACAAGTATTGTTCTTTTTCAACTTTTTCTTCGATTTGATACAGATTAACAATGCCAATGTATGAATTTTAGAGCTTGAAAACTAAGGCAATATCTTTTTGAAATAAAGAAGCAAATGGGAGAGAGAGACCAAAAAAATATGAAGAAGTACGCAAGTTTCTTCATTTATTTTAATGCAAAATTAACAGAAAGATGTACTTTTTACAAGTAATTGTGCTTAAATAAAACTGGTTACTAATTTTAATATAAAAATTGTAGTTTTACTCTAGTATTTAGGCATTTTTGTCCAGTAGAGAAATTTTTAATTTGCTGCCGGAAATTTCATTGATTTCAGTGACTACTTAAGTAAAATGTAAATGTTTTAATTCCGAAGGCATTTCACCAACGCTTTTCGGTGAATTTGTGGGCTAGTCTTTTAAGGAATCATGTGTTTGTCAATAATATCAACTAATTTCAACATAACGTGACTCCCTTTCTAAAAAGTACATTTTTCTGTTAATTTTGCATTAAAGTAAATAAAGAAACTGGCGTACTTCTTCATATTTTTCTGGTCTCTTACTCTCACTTGCTTCTCTATTTCAAAAAAATAATGCATTCGTTTTCAAGGTCTAAAATTCATACATTGGCATTGTTAATCTGTATTAGATCCAAAAAAAAAGTTGAGAAAGAACAATACATGTGAACAAGTTTTAGACAAGTCGGCTCATCAGGAATTTCCAGAATATTTGGAAATCGAGTTTTCAAAAAAAATTTTGATAGTTGTTGATAATAATTAACGATTTTGCCTCATTATACTCGTGTAAAACCTCTTCAAGAAGAAAAATTCGAGAAAAATACAGGTTATGTCAACAACATGACAGAAAATTAATAAAATAAATGTGAAAATTACAGTAGACCAGCTATTTATTGAAAGTTCTGGGCAAATTAGTATTATTTTTGTAACCTAGCCAAGAATATAATTTTTCAATCACACCTTGAAGTGCCCTTCTGGGATTGGTGGATTTAAGAGTCTAATAACTTTCTTAGCTTTCAAGCGAAAATTACTTCTTCGGCTGCACTTTTTGGCGACCTATTGCCACCGACATTTAACATTTTTCTCTGGAAGTTCTGACGCCCCCTGTATAGGGCAAAATATCAGAACGCGCAAAGTGTAAAATGTTTTTTTCAGTATTAAGCAATGAGGATCACTTTTTTTTTTGGAAAAACTGCATGTTAACTAGAAAGCAATTGTGTCTATGTGCGTGGGGTGGTCGGTGCCCCCTAATCTCGGCGGTAAGACGAGCTAACAATCCAAAACTCGGCTAAGCTCTGAGCGTTGGCCACTGATCCGGTCGAGTTAGGGTTCTACGTATTGCAACTGCGGCTCTCCAGATAACACCTCAGATCATAGAATGTTCCGAATTGTTTTCAAAGCAACTATTATATACCGTCAATCCGAATTAAGACGGAGAATCCAGCATCACGAGTTCAATAAAATGGTCCGTTGAGATCCTTTACTGTCAGAAGTTGGATGCTATAAAACCATATAAGGAAGAGAGTTTGTAATTATGGCCCCCGAAAGGTTCGATTTTTTTCAAACTTATTGACGAATATAGTAAATGAAGTTCGATTACGTGGGATGGAAGTGTAAGAAAAGCGCATTTACTTGTTTTATATTCACGGTGTGACGTGCGTAGGTAAATTTTATAACCGAAGAAAGGAAATGAGATACAGAATTTAGAACACCTTTGTTTCTCGTAAACATTTTATTGAAAAAATACACATATGCTCGCGTATAAAATAAAAGAACGCGAGGTAAATAATTCCAAGCAGCGCTTTCGACTAGATTATCTCAGATTTAACTGATTTTATCCTTTCTGGGTGAATACTTTTTGAATTTAAGATCTTTTGGATACCGGCAGGCAGGACTCAATGTTGATTTCTAATTAACGGACTTAATAGAGTCAAGAGCAGCGCACATCATTTCATTACTTCACCAACTTGCTCCTCTGTTGATCATCTTTTCAAATGAAACTAATTAATTAAGTAATTAGCGACTGTATTATCCAGTACTAAAAGCATCGTTATTTTTTATTATTGGCTTTCTTTAAATTTTAAACAACCTTTTTGATATTTTTTTGCAAATATAAAAAAATCATAGCTCAGTCTTGATCGAGTATTGCACGTTGTTGATTGACTCGAAAAATATAGCTTGATATTAATTGGTGTAGACCTACGTCAGGACAGAACCTATAATCAGTGTCAATCAACATCCTCTAACACTGACAGGCTATATATCTGAGATACTGACAGTTATCACAAGCAAAAATGTATAGGGTTATTCTTTGCATTCCACCCCACCATGATTCGTATGTAGAATTTAAATTGAAAAAAGTATTGGACCCTTCGTTTCTGACAAATGCGTTCATTACAAATGCAGTTATTTGTCTTCAGTCAAAACGCGTTGCATTTTTGTTGCTTTAAAATCTCTCAACAATAATAAGAAACATTGCATATAAAACCTTGTTGAATATGTATTTGGAACAAGTGAAAATAATGTTATCGCATTTTTGTTGAATTTGGCAAGGATTTTACAATTTCATAAAACTTCAGTCACCGTGTGTTTTTTATTTGGCAAGTTATTAGAGTATCTGCTGGCGCTTTGGAAAGCAAGAATAATGAATGCAGGTGATTAAAAACCCGATCGAGTTAGATGTTTTAAGGTATACTCGAGTCCCCTCGGTGTAAAGTTCCAGGAGGGATCGAGAGCAGAAGACCGATGAAGGTAATTAAAGAGGGTATTTTTGAGAATATTTATCCATAATTAGAGCTATGTTTAGGTAATTTGAGTATTAATTAACTGCATCGCATTAAGATAAGATCCTAAAACTTTTGTTTAATACCGTTTAAAGTTGAAGATGCGCTCCCAATTTGAATTTATTAAAGTTTTCCTCCTGTATCTCGAAATTCGTAAATAAAAGCTATTCTACTAAGTATTTATGTAAATTTCTTAATGATTGTTAAAAAGGAGAATTTCTAACTGGCTTAATTGCTTTCGTGAGACTTGTAGTAATAATTAAAACAATAAATTGTAGTTTCATCTTTTTTATATTCTTTTATGGTATGAATAAATCAGTTGCTAATAACAGTTTTATTTGAGTTTATCAAACAACATTCTTTATTATTTGAAACATCTGTCTTCGTCGGTAACAAAGAATTTTAACAGTTCAGTGTCGTTGTGAATTTGTTGACAACAATAAAAATATTAAGAAGGGATCATATCGGCGGAAAAAGTTTACAAACATGTTCCAAGTCCATACTTAGATATAATCCCTTTGTGTTGCGGTATGTTTTGAGAATCAAAAGTGGCCGACACTTTGTCACTTCGAGGGATTACCAGGGACTAAAGAATTTTTACCTCTAAGAGTGATTCCATCTTCTGCAATTAGGTCTGTTCGAATAAGAACCAATGGATCGTGTGTAGTCGCTTTTGAAGGTTTAAGGCCAAAATTTGATAATCCTTATTGGAACGTAAACTTGTTCCCAATTAAATTCGCAACTAAGTATAGCAATTCGACCATTAATTGTATCCAGTAGATTAATGAAGTTCTTGGACCACTACGCCAAGTTTGACTATCCGAGATTAACCAACTTGGAATCCAAAGCCAACAGCTTCGATTTGATCTTCGATGGCAATTTTTGTTTATAACAAGGACAATTAGCCACCAAATCCATTGTCTGACGGACAGTAATCATTAAGTAACGATTACGCATCACGCCGAAGAACAACAATAATGATAGCAGTGATTAAATAGTGGGGTGTCTTAGATAAATGAGTGACAGCTCAGGCTGGGATATGCCAGAGTTCCCAGTGGTGTATTTATATAATGATAGAGCTGAGGAAACACGAGCTAGTCGGTGGCGAGCAGGGTCATAACCTGATCCTTGATCCACGTACAATAGCCTCGATCTTGGACCGAGGGTGCACACTGCGCCAATTACTCGCCCTCCCCTCAGAATTAAACTTACAGCTTCGAGCTATTACTTCATTTTCATACTCTTTATACAATGCCCAAAATATGTTTCCTTTCAATTCGGACGTTTACCCACGATTCTTATACCCATACCATAATTACTCAAATTTTATATAAATGCTTATTAAGCTATTAATGTGTTATGGATGATACAAAAATTAGTAAGTCGCAGCTGACAAGTGATGGACACCACTATAACATCATATTAGGCGCAGCTCGCGACTACATTTTATTGCCCACAATTTATTTAATTGTGATTTTTATTTTGACGTGGGTCATTTACATATCAAAAATAATGGTTAGCAAAGTTTCGAATGGATGAAGCTATACGTAATTTCACTAGTTTAAAAGGTTATACCAACGGTATTTGCATATATATTTTATTATGTGAATAAACAGTTTACTTACTTATTCACTGTTCCAAAAGCTCCTAGTATAATTCATACAAATGCTTTCATGCTAATTTATTTCATGTTACGTTAGTTACAGTTTCCTCTTGTGTGTTTTTTCAGTTGAAAATTATGTTTTTTTTATAATGCATTATATTCCAAAAAATTAAAGGAACAAAAAAAATTCTTAAATTTTTTGGTGATTTTTGAAAGGCCGTAACTCATCGAAAAATGGTCGTATCTAGATCTAGAAGCTTTAAGTTTCTAGTTTTGAGATCTTTTGGAAAATATTTTTGTGAGCTACGGTTATCACTCAATTCTTAGTAATAGGGCGAGAAAAAAAGTCTATTTTTTTTTGTTTTTGGTCCACCGACGTGGAGAATTTTTTTTAGTTAAGACCACACAAAGAATATAATGGTAGTGTCAAAAACTGGAATAAATGCCTTATAATCTTATGATATTTTGGAAAATATTTTTTTTTACCTTCAAAATTGATTTATAGAAAAGAGAAAAAAGTAAGTTTTTGCGTTGTTTTAGAAAATCTACCGCGTATTCACTAATATTGATGGGGAGACTAATGTTTTTAGGTGTTTTGTTCCCCTTATATCCCTGTGAATTTTTAAATCGATCCATCAAACCGTTTTTTCGGACCGATTGATCAAAGTTTTGCAAAAAAATTAAAGGAACAATTGTACATATTGTTTCTGAACATCGTCTAATCTTCGTTAAGATGAGAAAAACAATATTTTTCAGCTTTCTTTTACAATTTTGCATTAGTTAAATTTGAAAAAAAAATTTCAGTATTGTTTCTTGAATTTTTTTACAAATTAAAAAAAATTTAAAACATTTTTTGAATGTTTTTTCAAAAATTAAGCAGTTCATTGTTTCTTAAAAGTTTTTAAAAATTTTCAAAAAAATAATCAAACAAATTGTGTTTGGTTTTTTTTATTTTTAGCAAATAACTAATGCAAACTTGTAACAAAGTCGAAAATACTGTTTTTTTCATTTTGATAAAGATTAGGCAATGTTTAGAAACAATAGGTGCTATTGTTCCTTTAATTCTTTTGCAAAACTTTGATCAATCTGTCCGAGAAATGGATTTAAAATCCATTTAAGAATAGGAGGACTGTGGGGGATACTTTAAGTTGCAAAAACACCTAAAAACATTTTTTCCCATCAATATTAGTGAATACGCGGTAGATTTACTGAAACAACGCAAAAAGTTACTTTTTTCTCTTTCCTTTAAATCAATGTTAAATATTAAAAAAAATATATTTTCCAAAAAATCATAAAAGGTTATTATAAAACATTTATCCCAGTTTTTGACACTACCTTTATATTCTCTATGTAGTTAATGGTTGCTGAGATATTGATGATCAAAGACAAGATAATCCTTTTTCATTTAAAGTCAGATATCTCAATTACAAATTCTCGTAAAGAGAATATGAAGAAAGCATTTTAAAGGTAAACAAACATGGTATCCGGCCTATGAATTGACTTAACTAAAAAAAAAACTACGTCCGTGGACCAAAAACAAAACCATAAAAATTTAGAATTTTTTTTCTTGTGCCATTACTTAGAATTGCGTGATAACCGTAGCACAGAAAAAATATTTGCCAAAAAATCTCAAAATTAGAAACCCAATGCTTCAAAATGGTTTTTTCAGATACCATCATTTTTCGATGAGTTACAGCCTTTCAAAAATCACCAAAAAATTTGGAAAAACTTTTTGTTCCTTTAATTTTTTAGAGTAGTATATTTTAAACGTTGAAATTTTGAGTGTTTTTTCTACAAAACTACATGGTACTTTGGTCCTTGTTCCAAACTGCTTCCGGGCCAAGGCGTAGGGGTTGCAGCGAAGAAGAATAATTAGAATAGTTGCGTTAAAATCAGTTCTTGCATTATAATTCCTCCATCATATGAAAGCAAAGTTGGATTTAGAAATCCTGCATGGAAGAACATCGGTCGCATTCCAGCGAGTCGCTTAGCATATTCATCGAGAACAATGAGATGAAACCCGCGCACGGCGTAAATTTCGCAAAACTATTCGCGGCAGCCGCGTTATTATTCTCTGGCGCATAAAATAAAAGAATTCAAATTATATGTATGCGATTTTTTCGTCACCAGTCTTGTTGGTATTTCATGTTTATATTCAGCGTGTCGCATATAAATATCAAACTTTTTCCACAAAACAAGCGCGTTTGTACCGAGATATGCAAGTATGTTACTTTATTGCTACAATTAGAGGATGCTGGATGTGCCGGCTATTACAGCGACGTCAAGTTCAGGAATGAATGAATGAATATGGTGATAGTTAAGAACTCAACACTGCTAATAAAGTGCAATTTCGATCAAACCTCCATGCGCATTTGCATACACCTAGCCGAGGCCAATTTACATTTTTACAATAATTATGATGCCAACGTAATGGAGGATAACTGATAAAACCTATTTTATAAAACGCTAATAAGTTATTCCGAGTGTTTTTATTACACAAGAATATCTCATTTTTGCACAATTAAATGTTGTTGCTTCAAACATAGTTTTATCATAAATATTAAGGGTTTACACGCGTATAACATTTTCTTTCTTGTTTTTTTTGATAAAGCAATTCAAACGTGTAAATTTTTGGTCAGAAAACAAGCAGGGACTTACTCACACGAAACTCTTGCTCGAGTGATATTTGAATATTCAAAAGGCTTGTGAGGCTTTATGTCTCTCTCCTTCAAAAAAATTAAACAAAGACAAAACAACTAGTGTATGTATACTTGTGTAGTATAACACATACTAATGAATATTTTGAGGGATCTGTACTTTTACATAACGAGTGAATAAAAAGTATGGAACTAAATTTTTTTACAAATTCGAAAACTAAATGAAATTTTAAAAGATTTTATTCCTATTTTTTGTAGTACTTTTTAGTGCACTAATTATTTGTTTTCATACTTTTCATACTTTTTATTCACGCGCTAGGTATAGTTTTATCTCATGTAGCCAACAATGCCACAATCGTTTGTCTTTGTTTCTTTAACTGCACTTTCTTTAATGCTCTACTAATTTTGTTGTATGTTATTGAATAGTAGTTATTAAGAAAAACATTTTATTAATTGTATCCATAAATGTCTTTATAGAGATTAGAACTTTATTGTATTAAGTTTCAAAATTTATATCACTTTTACTTTTGAAAGTTTTAAATGAGAGATTCTTTTTGTATTGTTGCCAAAGCCAAGTGTCAATATCTCGCAAAAAAAATTTAACAAATTTTTACTTTTTTCATTTTGTGAATTGCGAAAAAACTGTGACTCAATGATACAATATTTTGACCTAAATGTATATTAAATATTCCGGGGAATCGATTGGCGTCAAGAAAACTGCAAAATTCGTAATAGTTTTGAAGTTATAGTCGAATTTATATTTTTGATATTTTTGACTTTATCAGAAATTTTCTCGATAACTGTTTATCGTAGAGTACTGATTTTTTTGTATATGATAGAAAATGATAGAAAATTAAATTTTCTTTCCAACGGTACCAAACATAGGGGCTTATTGCCATTAAGTCCGAAGTTATTGGCAATAATCCGTTTTGGGTTCCAAAAATCGGCCAAAATCTCGACAAAAATCAAAATCCCTTTGACGTTTTTTTACATTTTTAAAGGTTCTAAAGACTCAAAAAAGTGCATGAACTGTTATTGGATCAAGTTTTAAAAATTTCGAATTTTCAGTAAGCGTTTTTACACTTGTGACACGTTTCAATGTGTTCATTATTTTTAACATTTTTATATTTTTTTGTAGCTAGGAATTGTTGACGATAAAACAAAGGGAAGATAAGTAATGCATAGAGCGTCAGGTAGAAAAGCAATTTTCCCAGCAATGACCCACAAAGAATACAAAATGTTGCTTGAATTTGTTTATCATACACAAGATAATAATAAAAAATGGAAAAACAATCTGAAATAGGCATTAAAAAGGTTATTAACGTTCTTGTCTCGTCCCCCCATTAATGTCGAGATAGGCTTATACAGCGGTGACAGTCAAAGCCTTAAGAGAAGGTATTTACAATTTTATTGTTGGATATTTTCATTATTACCTGCTTTGGATTTTATTCCCTTTTGAGAAAAATATTTTTTTGTTAATTCACGTATTATATGCAACTGGTCAGTTAGAAATTCCCAAGAGATGTAGTTTGCAATTTCTTCTTGAACGATTGACAATTCTAACGACCGCTACCACTTTCGTTCTACCGCCATTCATTTCTATTTTTTCAACTCGAGAGATCTAAATTAGACTTGAGACGTTAACAAACGTGCAATTATTTCACACATTTCCAAATCGACCATTACAACTTCCAAAACATGGCTTTAACTAGAAAGGAACAAATAGACAACAGACGGTACAAATAACAATATGAATAACATTTCTTGGCAAGGAGAGCTTTAGATGAAGTGCTGGTGTGACAACATGACAGTGGTCATATTAAAACTGGCTGACTCAAGACTCGAACAAAATCGAAATATTGCTCGTATTTGTCGCGTCGCACCTGACACTTCAAGGCGGACATTGTCCCGTCAACAAACACGATTCATGAGCACAGTGTTACAGTCGGAATTGCAATACATTCTGAAAATCATACACTAGAGAGCATTACTATAACCCCACCAGCTTTTTACTTAATGTTAAATAAACTTGTGGTTAATTTAAGAAACATTAAAATGCCTACCAGAACAATAATAAACTATTTTTTTATACAATCGACATATAAAATTAATATTTAGATTGATGTTATGGTTTTGAAATGACATCCTTTTAAGCTCGAGTGCCTAAAAGAAATGTCATGTAACATCATTTTTTATTTCGAAGGAAACCAAGCAAATAATGCCAAAAACCCACAAAACGGCTTATTGTTTATAATAATTATAAATATTGAAAGTACAATTATAAATATTAGAAAATTGAACATTTGATGAGGCTGTATCCGAGATATTTTGACAATTTTGATTCTCTGCGATGTGAAGGAATTGACAAAAATAGGCTAAAACCCTTTTCCGTGATGGTAACCACTTTTTCTCCTTGCACCGAATTTCATATTTTACAGATTTTGATCTCTCTGGTATATAAGCGTATTCATAGCGGCTTCTGCTGCATTTTCGATATCAGAAATCATCGGACAAACTTTCCGATATTTTTTCGAAAATTATCGTTTGTAAACAACAAGTCGGCAACAAGATCGATTTTGTTTTACTCGTCAACTTTGCAATTCTATCATTTAAAAACATAAATATTTTTTCTACAAATATTATAAAAATTTTTGGTGATTGTAGAAAAAATCATGTATGAAACACGTTGCTAAAGAAGTGTTTAGGCATTTGACGTGTTGACCAACTCGGCATTCGCCTCGTTGCATGCTTAAAAAACTTTGATTTTGACACTTATTTCATAAATAGCTATTATGTTAGTTGTAAAGTTTGCTTTCAGTAATTTATTGGCGCATAACAGGAGTACCAAATAGAGCAAAAATAATTAAATTAAAGAGACAAAATATTGAATTATTATTGTGTGCTTTTTACTCTTCACACATAAACCTATTAAAAAAACTTATGGGAAAACTTAGTTTTCTGTGTATATCAAATTAACAAGTAATATTCAACCATATGATAGTCAAAAAAAGTAGGTAGTGTTTTAAAATCGTAGACACTATGAACTTGAAAATTTTTAAATTGACTAGAATAAAAAAAGAAAATGTAGGGACTTTACCTAAAAGTTCTAGTTTTGCTGGTATAAGGCTGCTGGGCATAAAGTTTGTTTTTTTTATAGAAATGCCAAACAGTTTAAACGTTGGCACCACTAATATATTCATTCATTCAAAGAAGTTATCAGTTCTGGTTTTTTGAATTAATTTGAAAGCAATGTCATTAAAGATTAATACAAAAAATCGACTAAGAAAAATTTAAAGACGAAACACCAAAAAAGGAACAAATTCGGTACCGCCAACAGTTTTTAGAAATTTAGAAATGAATAGTTCGCAAGCAGGAAGTTAGAAAAAGGGCCCCTTAAAATGTAGACGCAATTTGTAATGCAGGTTTGCTAAACATTCTTAATTTTTAGCAAGAAATTGACAAGAATACAAAATAAACATGAATGAGAAAGAACCTCGAAAAGAACGCAATTAAATTAGTGTCTTGTGCATCGTTTTTGAGGAACGAGATGAAAAAGTAACAATTTTGAAACTAAAGCTGAAGAAGAATTTATAAAATGTATCAACTTTGAGCTCATTTCAATAAATTACACAAAATTTATTGCCAATCATCATAATACCTACTTGTATCTTTT